>NW_027332008.1:1104064-1352055 GCF_048418815.1 Hemitrygon akajei | reverse complement strand
GATTTATTGAAGAACGTGTTACCGGCTCCAGATCTGTGCTGGATACGGTACCAGAAGTCAGTACATCGGAATCCATGCCGTTAATGAAAATCGAATCGGGAAAGTACCGCGTTGAACAGAGAATCAGAATCAGGTTTATTATCATCGGCATGTGACGGGAAATTTGTTAACGTAGCTGCAGCAGTTCAATGCAATACATAATCTAGCAGAGAGAGAAAATAATAATAATAACAACAAATGAAATAAAACATAATAATAAATACACAAGTAAACCAATTACCTATATTGAATAGATTATGAAAATATGTAAAAACAGAAATACTGTATATTAATAAAGTGAGTTAGTGTTCTAAGCTTCAAAGTCAATTAGTGATTCTGATTGCAGAGGGGAAGAAGCTGTTCCTGAACCGCTGAATGTGTGTTTCTGTCTCATAACCTTAGACACCCAAGGTCAACCTTAATATCCGGTGCTATCTGTGTCGACGTTGCTCCTTTGCAGATTGGAAGAATTTTCATCGGCAGTGTCATGACGGTCAATTATCGTCCCTCATTAATGAGCTGTCCTGACTGTGTGAGGCTGATGACGTGAATTGCCGGACAGCGGGTTGCAATGAGAATATTTAGGCTGCAATTGGTTCGTTCAGTGAGGGCACAAACTGGACAAAAATGGTTTATTTTGAATAAACAGGAATGCAGGAATGTGTGAGGTCATGTACTTCGTTGGGATTAAAATAAAGGACGATCGGTTGTCCACGAAACAGACATGGAGAGCCTATGGGTGTATCAGGTATTTTGCAAGGCAACTGCAGATTGTCAACTGAACACATTTGGGGCAGCGCTCAGACAGCATCCAGTGTGTTAAATTTTATTGGCACACTACACGCTGCTGCTTGTAGTGTGAGCGCTGCGAGCAGGGTTCGAACCTGCGCAGGGAATCCCCATTGGATTTCAAGTCCAACGCCTTAACCACTCGGCCATCGCAGCTCCATCAATTTTCAGCACCTACCGTAGCACTACACCTGAAGTGAGGGTTGTACTTAATTTATTTTCGGTAACGGAGATGATGAATCGATCATGCTTTGCGCTTGTCCTGCAGCCGGTAGCAAAGGGAACATTTCGCTGGTAGAGGAAAGAATAAATTCAATTAAATACCAACAAATTCTGGAAGCAAAGATCACACCGTCTGTAAAAAAGCTGAAGATGAAAGGAGGATGGCTTCTACAACAGGATAATGATCCTAAACACACCTCAAAATCCACAAAGGACTACTTCAAGAGGTACAAGCTGAAGATTTTGCCATGGCCCTCACAATCCCCCGACTTAAACATCATCAGAAATCTGTGGACAGACCTCAAAAGAGCAGTGAATGCAAGATGGCCCAAGCATCTCACATAGCGGGAATCCTTTTGCAAGGAAGAATGGACGCATATCCTCCAAACAAAAATTGAAAGACTCCTAGCTGGCTACAGAAACCCTGTACAAGGTGTGATACTTGCCAAAGTGGGTGTTACTAAGTACTGACCATGCAGGGTGCCCAAACCTTTGCTTCGGCCCCTTTTCCTTTTATCTTATTTTGAAACTGTAAAAGATGGAAATAAAAAAAAGTAATCTTCCTTAAAATATTAACGAAATGTGTCATCTTTAACTTTATGCCTTTTGGAAATCAGGTCATCTTTTATTCGCTTAGATGTTGACAGTAACAGAAATTTTGACCGGGGTGCCCAAACCTTTGAATGCCACCGTATCTTTCCTTCCAATGTGCATCATCGTACCAACACGATAATCTATTTGAACAATCTTCTCCCATTCTCCTCAACTCATCTTTGACCTTAAATGTGTTTGAATCTTTTGATTTTTTGAACACGTTGAAGTCAGGCTACCTTTCTTATATTTTCTTTTCTTTAGCCTCGCTTCCTTCTTTCAGAGTGGAGTAACAATCCCAATTTTCCAACCATCAGGATCTATTCTAGAATGTAATGATACGTGAAGGGTTACTATTATTGCCTCGAGAATCTTCAGTTCCCCCTTTTAGAACCCTGGGGTGTAGTCCAACTGGTCCCGTTGACATACAGCTTCAGAGCTTTCAGCTTCACAGGCACCTTCTCCAGAGTCATAACATCCACTCTCACTGATGCCCTCTGACACACGTTCATCGGTGCCATTATGCTGGAGTCTTCCACAGAGCAGAATATTCATTCAGTTCGTCCGTCTTTTCTTTCCCCCCATTACTGCTTCTTCCGCGTCATTTTCCAGCTTTCTGACATCCACTCTCGCATCCCTTTTATTCTTCATATGTCCGAAAAAATGATATTTTCTCTAATATTAGCCATTTAATTTTTTCCTCTCATCAAATTTTGTTTGCTTTCTTTTGTAACTTGAAAGCATCCCAAACCTGTAGCTTCCCACTAATGCTTGCTATGCTATAAGCCCTCACTTTTGCCTTTATGCTGCCTTTACTTTCCAGTATCAGCCACTGTTGCCTCATTCTCCCTATCGAATATTTATTCTTATTTGTGATGCATCTATCCTGCGCCTTTCCAATTGCCCCTAGAAAACCAGCCCTGCTGGATCTGCCGTTAACCCTGCTGGTTCCCCTTTCCAATCGACTTGGCCAGCCCTAGACTTAGGTCGCTGTTGTTTTCTGCGAGTGACAGGGTCGAGGACTGTTATCGTCCCTGACGTTATTCTCTGCGAATGACGTGGTCGGGAACTGTTATTGCTGTTGTGTTTCCATGCGAGTGACGGGGTCGAGGATTGTTATCGTCCCTGACTTCTTTCTGCCACTGATGTTTTGGGGGGACTGCTATTGTCGCTATTATTATTTTATTGCTCGGGGCGAGGAGACAGTTTGGGGTTTGTGAGATTTGTTTCATTTCCTTTTTCGTGCCGGGGTTGATGTCTGTCCTTACATCAACACCCATGACCTGTCTGGATTCAGTTGTTGTCCGGAAAGACAAATATCAGAGTTGTATTGTACATGCAGGCTTTGAGAATAATATTAACCGTTTGCACCTTTCTATTCTCCTCACTCGTGCCACTGCAGTTCCACTTACTGCATGGAATACTCATACGTCTAATTTTAGATTCTCGCTCTCAGACTGCAGGATAAAATCGATCACATTACAATCACTGACTCTGAAGCATTCCTGTATACTAATCTACCTGGTCAAAGCACAACACAACACACAATCCGCAACTGTCTTTTCCTAATGGGCTCAACCACAATGTACTCTAAAAAAACCATCCAGTAGGCATTCCCAAACTACCTGAATGTGGAGATCCTACAATGACCATCGTAATATTGCCATTTTCACATGCCTTGTGCATCTCCCGTTGTCATTTGTACTCAACGTCGACTGCTAGAGGCCTGCATATAACTTCCATCTTCTGATCCTATGTTATCTCTCACTAAGGATTTTTTAAAATTTTCTGTACGTCACTATAAATTACAATAAATAAAATAAATAGAAATTTAAAAAAGGGAATTGTTAGTGAGAGTTCATGCGTTCATGTGTTGAGAAATGTCTAAGCTGAGCAGAAAAAGCGGCTCTTAATAAAAATGTGATTTTCTATTTTCAGACTCCTCTACATCCACCACCCCACGCCACACTCCCCCACTCCCCACCCCCGTGGGTAGAAATATGTAGAGGGCATGTTTGGTCTGGTGAAGGTCCTGAATAATGCACCCAGCCTTCTTTTGGCACCGTATTGAGAACATGATATTGGCGAGGCGTGCCCATCACTACAGCACTCTGCCCCTTCTTTCCATCCTACGCATTCGAGCCCCGCCCCACACCAGACTGTGACGCAACGACTGACAATGCTGTCCAGGTACTCCCACAGAAATGCATTTGATTCTTCGACAGCACTCTAAATCGCATTAATGAACAATTATGACGTCTGCACAGTGACCGCGTCAGCATGTTGGGACCAGGATGGATCCGCTGAGATGTCGACGCCCAGGAACCTGAAGTTATTCACCCAGAAGACCATAAGACCATACGGCAAAGGAGCAGAAGTTGGCCATTCGGCCCATCGAGGTTGCTCCGCCATTTCGTCATGAGCTGATCCAATCTCCCCTTTAGTCCCATTCCCCCGCCTTCTCACCATAACCTTTGATGCCCTGACTACTCAGAAACCTATCAATCTCTGCCTTAAATACACCCAGTGACCCGGCCTCCACTGCCGCCCGTGGCAACAAATTCCATAGTTTCACACTTTTGAACCTCCAGTGAGGATTTGCGTTTGTTCACCTGACGCATTCTCCCTGGAGTACAATTAATTCCCTGGACTTACTAAAATTGATGAGAAGGTTGTTGCTTCGGCTCCACCCAACCAGCATATCCATCTGATGCTGAGACGCCTGGTGTCATTTGAAACGGGATTGCCTGCAGAGTCAACGTAAACGATGTGTTCCTCCAAGTTCCGAGTGCAGCATGGGTAGCAGGGAAAGTCACCGCCTCCTCGATGCTTCACCCGTCCCAGTCATTGATCAGCAGTACAGTCAACGCAATGGCTTTTCTTCCGGGCCACCCGGTGTGAGTGACTGTGTGTAATCAGTCCTTGGTCGTTGCTGAAATGGTTCAGTGTCTACAGAATGGAGCAGCGAGTGGCGTCACGGAGAACGACACTCTTCAGAAAGGGTTTGCACATTTCAATGCAAACTCAGGATGGGCTGAGACTGTCACTTTCACGTGATTGGTTTCAGCTCGGTATGTTGTCAGACATTCCTGGTATTCGTCTCAGGGTTGGCTTATAATTAGTGATCACATCCACAGACTCCAAACAGAACACAACCTAGTCGCGGTGTGAAGGCTTGCCTTGCTCAGTAACCTGGAGAGCGAAGCTGGCTGGAGTTAGGAGTTGATGCTTTGACTCTTGGTAGGGTCACTCAAGCCAAACAGGTCAAATGGTGGAGGGCAGACTGAGAGTGTTCCCCCGCTCCCTCAATTTCCAGGGTTCAGCTCAGAGATAACAAGCCGAACTGGTCAACGAAAACTTCAGTGAAACATACGTCTACATATGTATCCGCCTGTATTTCTGAATCGCTACCCGGGACTTGGCAGGCAATTACGCAAACCGAGAGGACGCTACAGACACGATGAATGAATCCCTGAACGTCGCCGACTGACAGGGATGAAGGATCTTCAGCGCGGCCCCGAAAAGCCAGCGGCGAGACTGGCAGTAAGTTATGAAATTAGTCAGCTCCGCCCTAGGGACAGGCCTCCGTTGTGTCCAGAACATCTTCATGTAGCGGTGCCTCAGAAAGGTGGCGACCGTCATTAAGGACTTCATCACCCAGGACATTCCTCTTCTCACTGTTACCATCAGGAAGGAGGTACAGAAGCCTAAAGCCACACACTCAGCGATTCAGGAACCAGTTCTTCCCCTCTGTCATCCAATGTCTAAATGGACATTGAACCTATGAACACTGCATCACTCTTTTATCTGTTTTGCTCTATTTTTAATTTAACAATTTTACTGTAATTGAATGTTTGATTGATTTTTACTTCTATATTTATCATGTATTGATTGTACTGCTGCCGCTAATTTAACAGATTTCTCGACCTACGTCCCAAGTATTAAACCCGAATCTGATTCTGATTTTGAAGTAAGTCACATCCGTAAGACAGATGTTGGTGTAGATCAGAACTGGGAATCTCAATCTGGATCAGCAGAAAATGAGTTCAGTGGTAAAATTCCAGCTCTCGAAATCCCAGGCGTTTGGCACAACAATGTGACCGGAATGAGCAGTTTCGCTTGCAACCTAATTTCTGCCCGCACCGAATCGCAACCCTATGAAGTGTATAAGCCGATATTCTATGCAAGTTAGAGGCACTTGTGTCCTGGTCGGAAAAAGGGAAGAGGTTAAACTATATAAGTTCACTCGCCAGTTTCTCGTTCTTTGACATTAATGTCTACAGCGCTCATCAACATGCAGACCCATCGTTTTCCAAAGACTGCTGCGCTGTTTCCATTTTACACCTATTTCCACAACAGAGTGTAACAGCAACACAGTCTCCCAACTCCTACACTGACCTCCTGAGGCCAGCGTGCCGAACACCTTTCCCACAGTCTCTCTGCACATGAGACGGGTTTCAGCAAACTATGCCCTTTTCCGACTCTCTCTCCCTGCTGATTTCACTCCCCGGTGCTCTATCATTCCTAGAATAAATACTCAGCTGGTTTGACATTCCAAAATGTGACACCTCAAACTTACCTTCCCTGAAAACTATTTCCAATTCCTTCTTCAGTGTTTCTGTTTGATATAGGCAATTCTCTCGAGTGTCAATGCAAAAATCGTGAAGCAAATCGCTGATAATATCCAATAACGGGGCTCGTCCGGGATTTGAACCCGGGACCTCTCGCATATGCTTTTTTCACCCGAAGCGAGAATCATACCACTAGACCAACGAGCCCGCATTCGCAGATTGCATCACAACTGAACTCCGAAGCCATTTAAAGTTAATTGGTGGAAAACCCGTTGTCCTTTCCGTTGTTCAGACGACGACGTGATGTCGAAATATGTTGGGCCCGTATTGCTTTGAGATTACAAGAGTATCCGTTACTTGATTCAGTCCGATTAGGAATATAACGGACCCTGATGTAGTGCACGTCAGAATGCGTTTGCCAATGGAAGGGACCCAAACATGGGACACTAGTTCAAAACGCAAACTCCAAGCATATTTTTCTCGCATAAGGTGATGCTTGTCAGAAATTTCCTGTCCCGGCGGCTGGTGGACGGTGGATCATTAGAATTACTTCAGGCGCGTATACAGAAGTATTTGTTCCATGAACAGCGGAGACGTTTGATAAATGGCACACAAAAAGAACTTTATTCAGGACGAATTTTCACACGTCGATGCTGTCTGGCCCGCTGAGTTCCTCCAGCCTGTTGTGAGCGTTTCGCAAGTTCGTCTAACATTCTGCTGATCATCCTTTCACTGACAAGCATTATTCTGTCACGTGACCTTCCAACTCATGTCACGTCACCTTCCGACTTTACTCTCTGTATTTACCTCTTTTCGGTGCAGCTAGGTCGAAACTCAGAAGAGGATTCCCATTCAAACTGTAAAATCTACCATCTACATTCCCCCACTCCACGTCGAGTATGATCACCATCGCCGATGACATCACCACATTGCTGTTTGGGTAAAAACTGTTATGGCGATGTGTACAAAGAGAGAGTGTACAAAGGATGATTCATATCTTGCTGACAGTCGAGGGGAAAAGGAGAAGATCGTGAAAGTCAACAGGATGTGGATATTTGCTCAATGACAGAAACTTTCCTTCAGCCATTCTGCGTGTAAAACGAAGAAAACAAAGAACGAAAGTGAGGAAGAATGACGAATTGTTATGGACGGGATTGGAAACTACCTCTCCAGTGGAAACTGCGACCTGAACACAAAGTCTTACATCACTAATCTCTCCTGGCCATGTGGATGAACTTGTGGTTAATTTCATTACAGCAGCCAAACAAAGGATTCATGTGCTCTCAAGTTTCCGGGGATGGGGTCGGAGAAAAGTAACTCTTTTTGCAGCTTGCTGCTACTGTTTAGAGGAAGGTGGTGTTTGTTTTGTCAGAGAAGCTGAGAATAGAATCAAATGGACGGTGTACAAGTCACAAGAACACTGAGCAGCATAGAGACACGTGAGACTCCAGATACGGAAAGCCGGATCAAAAATAACATATTGATGCAAGCAGGCAACTACTTGTACGGAGAGGAATGGACGGTGAATATTTTGTGTCCAGGATCTTTCTCAAGTCTTTCAACAGCCATTATAAATGAGACTGAGGTTTAAGAGGGACGATGGGCTGGGGAAGGCGTGAATTCCCTCTGGATATCACTCCTGCCCAACCCTGTTCATTATATCATCCTGAAAGTAAATCCCCCAAAGCTTCCCTCCAAGTACCTGCGTTCTGAGGTTATCACCCGGGATCCCCCTTTCACTTTAGACAGGATCATAATAAAACAGGTGCATTTGTCGGCTATTCAGCCTCTCAAACCAGTCCTGACAGTCGATACTATCCATGGATCTTTACCATCTCGCAACTTCTCTCCTGTTCCAGGCCCCCATTGGTCTGAATCCTCCAGACTTTGAAAATGTATCCCCTTCCGCATTATGTACAGCCATTGATCTAATCTCAGCAAACATCTAAGGGACAGAATTGCAGATATTCACTCTTTTTCACGAGAGGAAATTGCGATATAACTCAGTTGTCAATCGGCCCCATTATGTCCGCTTGTTGAAAGCTCTATTGCAAGTGGATACATATCCCTTGGGTGCGGTAAGTGGAGATTACACGGAATCCCCGGGATCTCAGATATTTAACGCGTATGTTCCAGTTTCCTCAAACATCCCAAATATATGTGTGATTTCGGTTTGTTTTATGTGTCGCTTTAAATGCAGGTGAGCGGCAGACCGTGGATTAGAACAAGTGGGAATGTAAGGGGAATATGAAGGGTTGGGGCATATTTAGTTTTAAAATAGACCTGGATGGCTGGCGAGGAGTCAATAGGTTGAAGAGCCTATTTTCATGCTGTGTGTTTCTCTGCCTCCCTCTCAACATCTACCCGGCTGTGTCCTCTCAGGTTCTGTCTGGTTCAAATAGGTCACCCCTCACTCTGTAATCTTTAGCCTTTCGTGATAAGAGCACACCTTTGATCCAGGAATTCGCTGAGGTGATAGGTTCTGAACAGTCAACGTGAACGTATTCTCTCTGAAATAGGGAATTCAGAACCGTACATAGTAGTCGAGGTGTGCCTGTGTTAATACTCTGCACAGTTGTATTTCTAATCTCCAGCCCTGTTGTAATAAATATCACAGTGTTATTTGATGCACCATCATACTAACTTTTCTATATCTCACACGCAAGGATATCTCAATCCCTCTGAATTTCACTTCTGTGTGATATTCTCCACTTGATGCTTCTTCCCTCAATCACTAACCTCCATGTACCGACTTTTCATTTACTCTTTATATCTATCAGTACGCAGGTTGCAAGTTGCAACCGGCCCCCTGACCTCTTTTCGGGTTATCATCAAACTTGGATATACTCTCTAAGTCATGCTTACAAGTGGAAATACAGACGATGTCCTTGTCGGGTACTGGCCGAATCGAAGCGACGAAACCCGAGCTCGAGTGCTTATGGAAGTAACAGAAAGCGAGGAATGACCCAAGGTTTTGTCCATTTAAGAAACTGGACAGATCGAAATGGCCCGTTGTCGGAGTCGCCGGCGAGGGACCGTTCGGCTCTGCTCGCTTCTCCGCGGGCTGAGCTCGTCTCTGTGTTGGCCTGAGACTGTGGCCTGCAACTGGTGGATTCTTGTCCGGCTGCAGTGATGCCTGACTTTGTGGCCCTGAGTTGTGATTCCTGTTTCCGTGCTTTTATTTTTGAACGATCTCTCTCTCTCTCTCTCTCTCTCTCTCTCTCTCTCTCTCTCTCTCTCTCTCTCTCTCTCTCTCTCTCTCTCTCTCTCTCTCTCTCTCTCTCTCTCTCTCTCTCTCTCTCTCTCTCTCTCTCTCTCTCTCTCTCTCTCTCTCCACACACTGGGTGTTTGACTGTCCTCTTTTGTTTTAATGAGTTTCATTAGGTTTCTTTTCCGCATGTACGGAGACGAATCCCAAGGCTGTATAAAGTCTGCACACTCTGATAATAAATTAAATGACAGACGCAGAGAGAGCGAAAAAGCGAAACTATTCGCCATCGCTTGTTTTGTCGACATTTACGCCAACCCTCTTGCCCCCAAGATACTGTGGAGGCATTACTAGTGATCCTTCGAGAAGCACAGTATTTTCGAATAGTATTGGGACTCAGTGTTTGGGACGATGTTGCAGTTCTTTATTAACGATGAAGTTTTGCGGCACTTCGAGGCACACAATAAAATAGGCCAAACTCAGCACGATTTCCTCAAGGAACAATCTAGCCTGATAAATTGTTTGGAATTCATTGAGGAAATAACAGGCAGAATAAACAAAGGAAAGACACTAAATTTTGCTTACTGGAATTTCAGTACTCGTTTACAAAGCGTAGCGCATACGTCTGATAAACAAAAGATAAACGCCCCTCATGATACAGCAGAGATACAGCCATAGATAGACGAATGGCTGACTGGGTGGAGGCAAACAGTGAGAATAAAGAGGACTTGGCTATCGGTTACTAGTCGGTATTAGGGCTGCACCTTTTCACAGTATATGTCAGTAATCGGGATGACGTAATTGGTGGCTTTGCGTCAAAATCTGAGGAAAATCCAAATATCGGTTGAAAGGTCGGTGGTCTTGCGAAAGCAGAAAGTGTGTGGAAGACCTTGGGCAGATGACGAGACGGGCAATGAAGTGACAGATGGACTATACCGCAGGGAATTGTATGGAAATGCACTGAGCTCGAAGTAATCTAGACGAAGACTATCCTCTAATCGGGACAAATCGGCAAAGAAGAGGTGTAACAGGAGTTTGGAGACTTAGTGCGGATTCTCTAAAGATTCATTGCCAGTTTGAGACGGCAGTGAGGAAGGTAAATGCAATGTCAGCGTTTATTCCAAAAGAAATAGAAAATAAAAACAAATGTGTAATGCTGAGCCTTTGTTAGGTTTCGGTGAGACCGCACTTGGAATCTGGTGAACGGTTTGCGTCCCTTATCTAAAACGGATGTGCCGGCAAAGGTCAGAGTCCAGAGGACGGTCACGAGATTGATGCCAGGAAGGGAAGAGTTATATATGAGGATTATTTTAGGACCCTGGGCTTGGTCGCTGGAATGTGGAAGAATGAGACCGGGATCTCATTGAAATCAATCGAATATTATCAGGCTGAATTAGAATGGACATGGAGAGGATTTTCATGTAGTGCTAGACTCGGTGGCCAGCGGGCACAAACTCAAATAAGGGCATCCAATTAGAAAAGGGACGATAAACAAATTATGTAGCCAGAAAGTTATGGATTTGTGGAATTTATTGCCACGGAAAGCCGTGAAGGGCAAGTAATTGGGTACATTTAAAGTGGAGGTTGAAGAGGTGGACAGGTAATAAGGGAGTCAACTGTGTCGAGGAGAAAGCAGGGGAATGGAGTTGAGAGGAGTGATATGTATGACCATAAGACCATAAGACATAGGAGCAGAATTAGGCCATCTGGCCCATCGAGTCTGCTCCGTCATTTAATCGTGGCTGATCCTTTCTTATTCTCTCCTCATGAACTCCAGATCCCAGCCCTCTCCCCGTACCCTTTAGTGTCATTTCCAGTTAAACACTTATCAATCTCTGCCTTAAATACACCCAACGACCTGGCCTGCATAACTGGATGTGGCAATACATTTCACAAATTCATTAGCCTTTGGCTAAGAGATTTCTCTCCATCCCGGTTTTGAAAGGGCGCCCCTCTATCCTGATGCTGTGCCATCTTGTCCTAGACTCCCCCACCATGGGAATCGCCCTTTCCACATCTACTCTGCCTATCAGTATTCGAATAGTTTCAATGAGGTTCCCCTCTCATCCTTCTGAATTCCGGCGAGTACAGTCCCAAATCCAACGATCATCCTTGTGAACGTCCTCCTGACTCTCCCCAATGTTAGTGCATATTTTATAAACTGAGGGACCCAAAACTATTCACAATACTCAAGGTGAGGCCTCAGGCGTGATGGAATGGCGGAGATCGGTGAGCCGAATAGCCTAATTTTGCTCCTATATCTTGTGGCATCGCGGCCAAATTTGGTGAGAAATTAATGATGAATATTGTTTTTCATGATTCGCATAACAAACCGTCTGGCGTCCCTGTGACTAAATCTGGATGTTTTAAAGTGACAGTTTTAAAGGTGGTCCCTCCCGATAAATATCGGGATGACGAGGGTGGGATTCGAACCCACGCGTGCAGAACACAATGGATTAGCAGTCCATCGCCTTAACCTCTCGGCCACCTCGTCTGCTCTTCTCTCTCTTGTGTTCCGAAATTCTGTATTTATTCACAGCATTGAAAACTTCTGCTTAATGTCCACATATTTCCATGCAGAATCTCTGCCGATTGCTTTGCTCGCCGTGCTTATCAGGAATCCATGGAGGTGGATAAGGACAGTTTAGAGAGATTTATGCCAACCACAGGAAACATTGAAATAGGCATTTTATGGACATTAGACGCTATGGACCTGCTGTGGCATAAGTATCCATTCCCTGCTCTGTAACTCAGTGAAACTGTTTTAAGTTGTAAAATGAGATAAATTTATGTTGAATTAAATAAAATTTCAATAGCGTTGCTATCATTTTGCTCGATTTCAAGTAAACAGATGCTATAGGAATTTGCCATCTGGTTCGGCAATGATGATTTTCCGTGTATTGGGCAAATGCAATAATCCGATAACTACCGCATTAGAACGTGCTGAAGGCAACGTCCGCATCTGCGCAGCCGCAGATCGGAACATCCTAACGCTGAACCGACACAAACACATGGCCGCCCGGTTCTGGAATACCAAACCAACGGCTGAAATAGCTAAAAAGAAATCGGGTTCCCTGTCAATAATGTATTGAATGTGGTGGACCATTGTCACTGATTCCAATCCCAGAATATAACGCCGCTGCAAAAGACAGTGACGTGTGCCTTTGACAATTCCTTTCTGTGCGACACAAACAGAATATTGTACAACCCAAAGCAGGAATGCATGGAGAGATATTGACACAACAATGGTCGAATGCTCACCTGGGATGAAATCACTGCAGGCGAGTACTTTTAGTTCGGTCAAGAAATCATTTTACAGGTGGAAACTCCTTGCAGCAGTCAGCATGTTCCCCTTGGCCTTGCTCACAAAATACGGCCGTGTAATGGATAAGGCGTCTGACTTCGGTGCTTGACTGGTGGAAGTCATCAGAAGATTGCAGGTTCGAGTCCTGCCACGGTCGTATTGCCAAACTGGAGGATTCGGTTCCATTCTGTCTCTCACTCCCATCTCACTTGAGATGGTTGTCTCAATTCCGTGTGGGAATTAATCGGAGTACTCCACCCCCGGGGGAAAGTAATGCCTCGTCTTCGTTGTACGCAACATATAATATTGTGTCCAGTCTGTGAAGTATTTCTGCAGACACTTTCATAAACAATTCGCTGGATCTTCTCAGACGTTCAGGAGGAGCTGCTGCTGGGAAGGTGAAGTTTATTTCACAATCAGTTCCGTCTCCGAGCACGCCTTTTCGGCGAGGATTCACCATTCACCACACAGCACTGACGGTACATTTTCCTGTGTCCAACCCTCAACCACTTCTTGGACACAGCGCGCTGGTTCTCTGCCTGCTCTGGGATATCTTCATCACTAATTGCCGACTAGACATCAACCGCCTCAACATCAGGAATCGTCACTTCTCCTCGAACCCTACCCCCTCTGAATACACTGCCCTCCCAACTCTCAACCACCATCCCAAACTTACTTCAATCCCGCAGACTAAGTGCTGCTGTTGTAGAGTGACGGACTGACCTCTACCTTGTGGAGACCAAGCGGTAATCCTCGGACGCATCCTCACGCCTACACCTTGAAAAAGCCCGTCTCCGGACGATCAGAGAACTGTCTCCAACGTTATCACTGATATCATCAACTCTGGTGAACCACCATTCACTGTGGAGAACTCGTGGTTCCGTTGCCCTGAACTGCCCTGAACTGCCCTACCTCCTACTCAATTCACAAACCTGATTGTCCGGGTAAGGACACTGTCTCTGCCTGCTCCTGCCCCGCTGATCCTGTGTTCTCGTAGCTCTAGTCCATCCTATGCTCCGTAATTCAGTCGCTTCCCTCCCGCATTCGCAACCTTTCCCATGCGCTCTATCGACTCGCTGACTTTCAATTCCCTGGCCCCGACCGTCGCATTTTTTCAATTCATTTCCAGCCCCCCATCAAGAGGGCCTTAAAATTCTCCACCTTTCTCAAGGAAAGATCCAGCCACTTCCGCTCTATCACCACCGTCCTCCGTCTGGCAGAACCGGTCCTCACCTCAACAGTTTCTCCTCCGCCTCCTCCTACTTAATCCAAGTTCAATGGGGTCGCCATGGACACTCGCATAGGCCCCAGATATGTCTCCCGTTTCGTTGCCTAAGTAAATCAATCTACCAAACCAATGTACCACACCTTCCCCGGTAACGCACCCCAGCGCTCCCAGCGCTACGTCGACCAGTGTTGCTGCCGCTTCCTGCATTCACACTGAGCTCGACAATGTCACCCACTTCGCCTCCAGCTTCCACCCCGCCCTTGAACGTCCACCCAATGCGAGCAAAGCAAAGGGAGAAGAAACCAGAGGTCCACGAGCCATTCCTCATCGGAGGATCAGTGAGTGTGAGCAACTTTAAATCCCCGGATGTTCCTATTTCAGAGGGTTTGCCCTGGACACATCACAAGTGCAAATGCGAAGAAAGAAACGACAGCGCCTCTAGTTTCTTAGGCGTCTGCGGAGATCGGCATGACATCTGAAACGTTGACAAATCTCTATAGATGTGATACAGAGGGTATTGACTGGCTGCCTCATGGCTAGGTATGGGAACATCAATGTCAACTGAAGTTCCTACAGAATGTGATGGGTTCGGCTCAGTATATGTCCGGTAAAGCTCTTCCACCATTGAGCACATCTCTCTCTGAGGACATTGCTTATTCGGTGGGCGGTGGGCGCTGATGCTTTCTGCTGAAACTTGGGGGGGGGGGATTGTGGGTGGTAGTTGATACCTTGTTCTGCTTTATTATTCCCATCAACCCCCATTTTCCCGCCTTCTGCCCGTGACCTTTGGCGCCCTGACTGATCACAAACCTACCAACCTTTACCTTATAAACACCCATTGACTCCATCTCTACAGCCGTCCATAGCAATGAGTTCCACAGATTCACCACTCTGTAAGTAGAAATTTCTCCTAATCTTTCATCTGAAGGGAAGTTCTTGTATTCTGAGGCAGTACGGTCTGGTCCTGGACTCCCTTGGCTATGTGAATTATTCCCACCACATCTACACTCTCACGGTCTTTCAATATTCTACAGTTTTCAATAATATGCACCCACATTTATCTAACGCTTCGTACACGTTAACCCTTTAATTTCTGGATCATTGCCGTGTATTTCCCCGGGACCCTCTCCAATGCCAGTGCATCCTTCCTCAGATAAGGTGCCCAAAATTGCTCATAGTACCGAACATGCTGTCTGACCATATTAAGCCTTAGCATTTAATAATCTAGTCCACACAAACTGAATGCTGACATCGCATAGCGGCGGATTTGATGCATATGGGGACGACAGCTTGTAAAACTTTGAAGATGTCCATGAGACGTCAGTGCTCTGGCGTCCACATGGCCTGAGTAGTCGGTCTGGGATTTTGACTGATCCGGCAGCCTTACGGGGACTGACTCTGTGCAGAGTCGTTCCCATGTCTACCGGTGCTGCAGACGGCGGCTGCCAACCTGTTAGATGTCATGATCATGTGAGTTTGCTCTCTGCGGAGTCCTTCTCATGTGCCACTGCTAGTGCAGACAGCGGCTGCTCACCTGGTAGGCGTTATGTTGACGGGGACTGGCTCTCTGCAGATTTGTTCTCATCTCTGCCGCTGCTGCCGAGAGAGGCTGCTTAGTTGGATGTTGTTATGTTGCATCTCTCGAATTGTGCAAAGTATTTTCTTGAGAGTCTGTAGGGAGTCGCCAGTCACTGGTACAGTTTTCCGCATCGACAATAACGTATCTGCTGCCCAGCTGCATCCCGTTATCAGAACGGTGTTGCTGTTTCATTTTTTCGTTTTTTCGCCGAGACCGGCTGTGCCGTCTTGACGCCTAATATGACCCGCAGGTTAGCGTGACAGAAGACTCCTGCATTTATGAATAGACCGCCTGCATGCTGGTGGAGAGCCGGTGATACTGTAAAGCTTTCTCAGTGTGTCCGTGGCGGTCAGGGTCGGGGTGGAGTGGGGGTGGGGGTTTGAGTTTTGATAAACGCATCAGTGAACTGGCTGAGCAGGTATTTTAGCCGCCATTTAATTGTGATGGTGTTTCGCATCCGTCTGTCTCGGAAGGGCAATGAGCGTTGGCCGTCATCATCAAGGGCCTAGGCGGAAGATTATTCAGATCGTGAGATGCCCAGTCGTCAAGATCTCCCCTTTCGACCTCACCAGTGTAGTCCAAAGGAAACCTTATGACGCAACACGTTTGTCACCAGCTTGGCTGCCGGAGCTGCCGGAAAGGCGTTCTGTGACGTCCAGCCGCCTTAGGAGCTCCATTCCGGATTTGCTGTCTGTCATTACTCCCGTAGCGTTCGTTTCTCCCGAGGCTGCCCACAAGGTAGTAGGGCTATTTACCCATAGCTACGGATCTGGTTCACGAGTATCAGGGCATGTCCACACACCGGTGAGCCTGTAGGGGCCAGACCTCCTTCCCCGTCCTCTGTAGTTCAACCTGAGTCCGAAAGGAATTCAGTTTCTCTGTTTAGCCAGCGAGTAGGCACTGCACGAGTCTTGCAGCAGGAGAGGCTACATTAGCAGGGAGAGGCTTACACGTTCAGCTCTCCTCTTCGCGAGATTGCTTGTCAGCGGTGGAAGCTGAACGTGAGAGCGAACAAACACTGCCCACAAGACCGTCACACGAGACGCATCACAACAGCCATATTGATACCTATCTGTGACCCTCATGATGTTATACACCTCGTTAATGTAACTCCTCAGCGTCTTATGCAGCAGGGAGAAATCTCGCAGCTTACAACCTCTCCTTAGAGCTCAAACCGAGTGTTCCAGGCAACATTCTCATAAAACGTTTCCGGTCTGCTTTCCCGTCTAGTGGCATCCTTCCTAAGCCTTGTCTACGTGTAAAATAAGTTTCAGCGAAATTGATTCCCTCAGATTGGTTCATCCAATTCTACAAAATTCCCAGTGTCCTGCCATTTACTATGAAAGAACTGCCCTGCCTTAACTTTACAAAGTGCTACATTTTGTCAAGTTAAGTTCCACCTGCCATCCCTTGACTCCTTTATAAGTTGGTCTTTGAAATCTTAGACAACCATCTTCATTGTCCACGACACCACCAATATTGATGTAATTTACAAATGTTGGACCCACATGATTATATCTAATTAGTCTCTGCCTGTTTAAATGCTGACAGATCCCAACACCCGCATCCCCTCCTGTAACTCTTCCACCAAATCTGTTAGACTCAATGACCTGCAGTTGATGCATCGTTATTCAATTTGCTGTGCAGATCAAAGAGATCGTAGTTAACCATGATGTGCGAGCTGATGCATGTGTAGGCTTAAGTCAGAGCAGGATGTCTATATTATTGACAAGGATTTTGGGATTTTTGAGATTTGTGTATAAATCCAAAAATCCACAATGGTACTGTCGATACACGCGACGTATAGCCGAGAGCTCGCAAAATTTCCAGATGTACTTCCTCTGAACCACTAACGCTGGAATCTGAAACCCCTAATTTCGCTTTAAGAAATGTACTTTTGAGCTGTCTAAGTTAATTGGTAGTTTAACGAGCTCCTGGAGGACCAGATGTACTTGACTCTCAGGAATGCAGATGCGGCACCTTCCAGCGATCAGCGAAGGTCAGCCATTACCTCTGCCGGTAAAGAGGTCAGTTTGGAAGACATCAAGCCAAACTAAATCGACGGGTAAAGCATCCTTTACCCAGAACCTTCTTAGTAAAAGGCCAATTACTAGACAACAAGATACATGACGTAAGTGCAACATTGCTGTTTCGGAGGGAAATGAGGGACTGCTGTCATCACTGTTTCATGGTGATATGGCTCACTTCAGTAGAACAGCCGGAAGGCTTCTCGATCCACCGTTCAGAGAAAGGAAGAAGTTATTGTGGTGCTGCTCGCGGGTGCTGATCATGATAAACACTTCATGTTCTCTGTACGTAGCGGTCTTGCCGTACCCTTAATCTCCCAATCTGGAACATCCAATGATTAAGTTCAGTCGGTGCTGCTTACCGAGAGGGTTCTCCTCTGTGATCCTAACCACACTTTATATACAGCCAGAGCAGATGTCACAGTCTTTATAAAGACACGTATGAACGAGTGTTCCCTACTGATTCATTGAGAGTACAAACTATTCCCCAACCAGAATCACTGGATGAAGAAGACATCTGCAATCTGCTGAGCGGTAGATTCGTGGCATTCAGGTCCGGCAACGAAGGAAATTACAAGAGGCGCAGGTACGATCTCCGAAAAGCGATTGCAAATGTGAAGTGGCAGCTCTGGACACACACACAAGTCCCCACCGGCTCTGCCGTCACACTGTGAGCTTTGTTGACCGATCTCCTGATTTGGTCCTCCAAGCCCCCACCTTCCTGGGGGTGCACAACACTCGGTCAGTGTCCACTGGTGTGTTTGAGGGTGTTTCCCCACACCTGTCTTTTATCCCCACTGACGGGGTATCAGCCATCCATCAACTCTAAATGACTGTGTCCATCAAATCAGGCCTCTCCTACTGTCTCCTTAGGAATGTTAACGTCCTTGTAGCGCAAGGTAAACAATACAGGAAGAAGCCATAATGCATAAATCAACTGTGTGTCTCTCACTCTTATCTGTAGCAGATGACCCTGCCTCTGTGCTTCATCTCTCTCTCTCTTATTAGCAGCATAGCAATAGCAATAGTTCATAGTTCTTGAGGGTTGGGGGGGAATGGTTAACTCTACACCCCATTTCCATCAGGTCTGTTCAGCACTCATAACAATGCATGCATTTTATTTTATATTTGCTCAGTCATTGGTTATCTACCGCTGTGTGCTGTGTTTCAGTCGCTTCCCTGGTGATATAGCGGTTAGGATTCAGCGCTCTCACTGGCGCGGCCGAGTTCGATTCTAGGTCAGGCCATTAGAATATTTCTTACGATAATCTATAGTAATTATTGTAACTTATCGTGTGTATTAACCTGCTACCACAACAACGGTATTCCTATCTATGTTTCAACAACATCCATCACATTCAGGGCCATTATCCTATAAGGTTTCGGAGCAGAATTACGCCCTTTGGTCCTATCGGGTTTGCTTCGCCAATTCATCGAGGGTGATGCAATTTTCCTCTCAACCCCATTCTCCTGCCCTCTCCCTATATCGCTTCATGTCCGGATCAATCAGGAATCCATCAGCCTCTGCCTTAAATATACACAAAGACCGCCCCCACAACTGCTTGAGGCAACGACTTCCACAGATTGACCACTCTCCACCTGAAGACTTTACACCTGGTTTCTGTTCTGAACGGACACCCCTTTATTCCGGGTCTTAGACTCACCCATTTCAGCGAGTGCGTCTCCTCCACCGCGACTCCAAAGAGTTTCGATTCCCACGCCTGATTTAAGATAATATATCACACTATATGCGATTTTTAATATTCTTTCATGAATGTAACATGATTCATTTTTCTGCTCTGCTATTTAAAACTTCATTATAAACAAAGAGGAAGGCAAATACTAACTTAATTCGTCAGTACCACTGAACATTGAAGAGTACACACAGGAAAATCCCCTTTGTCCCACCTTGTCTGTGCTGATCGATACCAGTCGAAACATTTCATGTGATATTATGAATAAAATTATATGAACACGCAGCAGCAGCTATTTGATTGTCACCCCCATTCCCGATTCCCTCACATACCATCACCGGCGTTATAGCTCTTCACTCCATACCAAATCAAGAATTCACAAACTCCGTATCGCCTGAACTCCACTGGTCTTTGAGGAAGAGAATTGCAGTTCGAGTTCTGTTTATTCTCATTCAGCTGCTCACATGCACACTGGCAAACGAATCAACATAGACCAAGTGACTCACACACATATCTCATCACGTATTATTTCAACAGATAAATTAACGGATATTAAGGTGCATTTACAACGCGAGTTAAAAAGAGAAAAATATAATGCCAGTAGCGACTCATATGCTATGAGACATGGCTGGTGGTGGGAGGTGGAATCGCCCTACATCCGGGGGAAGAAACTGTTTCCCATCCTAACAGTTCTTGCCCTAATGACACAGTAACCCCCGCGCCTGATGGTAAGAGGCCAAAGAGTCTGTTGCATTGATGGGACGGATCATTGTCAATGCTAAGTGTCCTGCGGACGCAGCACTTCTGATAAATATCTCTGATGGGTAGAAGAGAAAAGCTGATGATCCTTCCAGCAGACGTTGCAGTCGATTGCAGGGACGTGCGGTCAGATGACTTGTAACTCTTGTACCAGAATGTGATTCAGCTGGTCAGGGCACACTCGACGGAGCGTCTATAAACATTGGTTTGCATTGTGATGGCGGTGGGAGTTCACACACTTAAACCTCAGGATGTGAGACACTCCTAGGAGTTCTTGCGCAAAGATATGGTGTTGAAGGAGCTGGTGAGATCCTCGGTTGTGTCTACTCCCAGATATTAGGTTCTCCTATCTCTGTCCACGGAGGAGCCGAGAATGTGCAGTGAAGAGTGATCAGTCTGCAATTTACTGAATTCCACAATCAACTCTTTGGTCTTGTCCACGCTGAGATTGATGATCTTTTTTTCTGCTTGCACTATTCTACCCGCCGCTCTGCTTCCTCTATCTATTCCGTTTCTTCTTCGTTGCTGATGAGTCCAGCCACTGTTGTGTCATCACCGAAATTGATGAAACGGTTTGAACTGGACCTAGCAGTGCAGTTCCGAGTCAGCAGCGTGTACAGCAGTGGGCTGAGCACACAGTCCCGGATGCCCTGCGCAGTTCCAATTCAGAAGCGGGACTGAGAACACAGTCCCGGGACGCCGGTGTCAGTGTAATGGAGCTAGAGCTGTTTCTGCCAACAAAAGACCAAAAGATGTAGGAGTTGCTTCAGGCCATTTGACCCATCGAGTTTGCACCATTTTATCATGTCCGATTCAATTTTCCTTTCAGCTCCAATCCCCTGACTTCTCCCCGTATCCCTACATGCCATGATCAATAAAGCAGCTGCCAACCTCAACATTCACAAAGACTTGGACTCCACAGATACTTGTGGCAATGAATTCCACAGACTCCGACGGTCTGGCTCAAGATATTCCTCCTCATGTCCTCATCTCTTGAAAGCACGCCCCTCTATTTTGAGGCTACGTCCTCTGGTCGTAGTTTCTCCCATAATAGGAAACATCAGTTCCACTTCCTCTCTGTCAAGGACTTCTCCATTTAATAGGTTTCAATGAGGTCACCCTTCATTCTTCTGAATTCTGGTGAATACAGGCCCAGAGCCTTCAAACTCTCTTCATATGACAATGGCATTCAATCCTGGAATCATTTTCGTGAAGCTTCTTTGAATAATCTCCAGTTTCAATACATCGTTTCTAAGATAAGGGGCCCAAAGCTGCTCACAATTCTCCAACTGAGGCCTCACCAGTGCTTTATAATGTTTCAACATTGCATCTTTGCTTCTATATTCCCGTCCTCATGGAATGAATGCTCACATTGGATTTACCTTCCTCACCTGAAAAACCAAACTTTGGTGAATTCTGCACAAAGTACCTTTGCCCATTCTCCAAATCTGTCTGTCGTTCTGTAGCCTCTCTATTTCCTTAGAACTACCTGCCCCTCATCCTATCTTCATATTGTCTGCAAACATTCCTACAAAGCCATCAGCTCCATCATCCAACTCATTGACAAAAAACGTAAAAATAATCGATCTCAACACAAACCATTGTGGAACACCACTAGTTGCTGGCAACCAACCGGAAACTGCTACCTTTATTTCCAGTCTTTGCCTCCTGCCAATCAGCCACTGTTTTATCCATGCTAGAATCCTCCCGGTAAAACGATAGGTTAAGCAGCCTCTTCTGTGGCACCATGTCAACGGTCTTCTACAAATCCAAGTATATAACATCAACCGATTCGCCTTTGCATACGCTCCCTGTTATGTCTTTAAAGATTTCCAACAAATTTGTTAAGCAAAATTTTCCTTTGAAGAAGCCATGCTGACTGCTGTCTATTTTATAACGTTACTCTAAGTAGCCTGACGCTTTATCCTTAATAATTGACTCTGGCATCTTCTCAGCAACTGAGGTCAGACTAACTGGTCTTTGTTGTCTTCTGCCTCTCTCCCTTGATGAGGTGTGGAGTGACATTGGCAGTTTTCCAGACTTCAGGAACCATTCCATGATGTAGTCCTTTGACAAGGTTCAACACGGAAGGTTAGTCAGGAAGGTTCAATCGTTAGGTATTAATATTGAAGTAGTGAAATGGATTCAACAGTGGCTGGATGGGAGATGCCAGAGAGTAGTGGTGGATAAATGTTTGTCAAGATGGTGACGAGTGGTGTGCCTCAGGGGCCTGTACTGGGTCCAATGTTGTTTGTCATATACATTAATTATGTGGATGATGGGTTGGTAAATTGGATTAGCAAGTATGCAGATGATAGTAACAGGTGGCGTTGTGTATAATGAAGTAGGTTTTCAAAGCTTGCAGAGAGATTTAGGCCAGTTAGAAGAGTGGGCTGAAAGATGGCAGAGGGTGTTTAATGCTGATAAATGTAAGGTGCTACATTTTCGTAGGACTAATCAAAATAGGAAATACATGGTAAATGGTAGGGCATTAAGGAATGCGGTAGAACAGAGTTATTTTGGAATAATGGCGCATAGTTCCCTGAAGGTAGAATCTCATGTGGCTATGGTGGTGAAGAAAGCATTTGGTACGCTGTCCTTTATAAACCAGAGCAATGAGTATAGGAGTTGGGATGTAATGTTAAAATTGTACAAGGCATTGGTGAGGCCAAATTTAGAGTATTGTATATAGTTCTGGTCACCGAATTATTGGAAAGATGTCAACAAAATAGAGAGAGTACAGAGGAGATTTACTAGAATGTTACCTTGGTTTCAGCACCTACGTTACAGAGAAAGGTTGAACAAGTTAGGTCTTTATTCTTTGGAGCGTAGAAGGTTGAGGGGGGAACTTGATAGAGGTATTTAAAATTATGAGTGGGATAGAGTTGACGTGGATAGGCTTTTTCCATTGACAGCAGGGGAGATTCAAAAAAGAAGACATGAGTTGAGAGTTAGGGGCAAAAGTTTAGGGGTAAAACGAGGGGGATCTTCTTTACTCAGAGAGTGGTAGCTGTGTGGAACGAGCTTCCAGTAGAAGTGGTAGAGACAGGTTCGATATTGCCATTTTTTAAAAAGAGTGGATAGGTATATGGACAGGAATGGAATGGAGGGCTATGGGCTGAGTGCGGGCCAGTGGGACTAGGTGAGAGTAAGCGTTCGGCACGGACTAGAAGAGCCGAGATGGCCCGTTTCCGTGCTGTAATTGTTATATGGTTTTATGTATATAGTGATCCTTCAAAGATCAAAACCAATGATCCACGATCCCTTCAGCCCCCCACATCCAGAAGCGCGGGACGTACACCATCCTATTCTGGTGAGTTACCTGCCTTCAGACTTTTTAGTTTCCCAAGAGACTTTTCTCTAATTATGGTAACTTCACACACTTCATGAGCACGGTCACATGGAAATTCTACCTTACTGCTACTGTCTTCCACAGTGCAGATTGGTTCAAAACATTTATACAATTCTTCCCTTACTTCGTTGTCTCACATTACTGCCTCTACAACATCGTTTTTCAGCGGTATTATATCCACCCTCGCCTCTCTTTTACACTTTCTGTGTTTGAAGAAACTTTCGGCATCGTCTTTAGTACTATTGTTCAGCTTACTTTCATGTCCTATCTTCACCTTCTTGATTAATTTTCTGAGCAGGACTGACTGTGGCCTTTCTATTAAGAATAACAGGATCCAGTTGCACAGAGAGTTGTTGAGATCCAACAAGGACAGTTTACCTACCAGTTTCTGAGCGATGATCTTCTTCAACGCCAAGCTGAAAAGCTGAAGATGAAGAACAGTATCCTGGTGGATCAGTTCCCAGTTCGTGATGGGACGGGAAGGAGTGGAGGTGCAGACGTATCATCACTGGATCGAATTCAGCGATAAGTGAACTAGAAATCATCCAATAAAGATCGGAGTTAATGCCATCAATAATGAGCCACTTGAAGGAATTCATTTCTTTTTTTTCAGAGGTCAGCGTCTCTGGGCTGCAGTCGGTGAGACGTCATTCTGTCGCCCTCTTGGGAACCACGATGATGGTGGCCGCCTAGAATCCTGAGGGGGCAACGACCAACCAGAGAGATGTTGAAGCACTGTCCCACAGTATCCTTCCATGTAAGTTATCAGGACCCGCAGCTTTACCTGGGTTGATCCTGGCTTGGCGTCTTCCTCACATCAGCTGCGGCCAGACAGAGTGCTTGTTCCTTGGGAGTATGGGGGTCCTTCGTCCTCGGCACGTCGTTCCGTGTACCAAACTGAGCAGAAAAGACCCGAGAGCTGTCTTATTCCGTACATGTGTCGGAAGCATCCCAATCTCTCAGCCGTGCTCGGGCTTCTGTTGCCCGTCATCAGCCATGATTTGTCTTCACGTAGATATCTTTAATAACGGTGACGTCATCAATGCCCTTCGGAGATCTCGCATATTCATCGATGTTAGTGTGGCGGTGGTAGGTAGCCTCTCTGAACATGGTCCAGTCCGTGTTTTCAAAACAGTCCCGAAATGCTGAGGTTCCACCCTCTGGTCAGGTTTGTATGTCCCTCTGAACTCGTTTGACTAGTTTCATCAGCGGTTGATATGCAGGAACCTGCATAACAGATAAGATGTCAGAGAGGCGGACACAGTGCCAGAGACTCGGCCACTGTGACTTCTCTCTGTTAGGTCACCGCCCCACAACAGTATCCAAAGTGGTGAGGGGGTCTGGCCACAGGGACGCTCTGCACTGGCTCCATAATCCCTTTCCTCTTCCTGATGGTCACCCAGTTTCCTGTGTCCTGCACCTTGGGTATAACTACTTCTCTATTTGTCCTATCTGTCACCATTCAGCCGCCGCCCGAATGATCCGGAATTCATCCAGTTCCAGCTCCAACTCCTTAATGCTGTTTGTTAGAAGCTGCAGTCAGATGCACCTCTCGCAGTTGTAGTGGCCTGGGACACTGAATGCCTCCCTCTCTACCCACATTACTGAAGAGGAACACTCAACTATCCCACCTGACATCTCTGCTGTCCTAACTGAGCAGATGTAGTTTACTACCAGATTTCAGTTAATTAACTATCTATCTATCTATTTGCGTATTTATTTATTTATTTATCTATTTATTTATTTATTTATCTATTTATTTATTTATTTATTTATTTAATCTATTTATTTATTTATTTATTTATTTATTTATTTATTTATTTAATCTATTTATTTATTTATTTATTTATTTATTCCTTTGTTTGTTTGTTTGTTTGTTTGTTTATTTCTCCGACTGAAGTCTCTCTTCGCTGAAGCCTCGAAGAGCTAAAGCCTCTAGATCACCACTCTCACTCTGTCCACTCAAACTATGGCCACTGCGACAATACACAGATACTGAATTAATTGTAAATCCCACCATAGAGTTTTATAAAGTTGCAACGTAACTTCCTGGCTTTTTCACTCAGTGACTCAATGCCAATTGCCTTCTTAACCACCTTATCAAACTCTACAGCCACATTCAGGGAGCTGTGAACTTGGACTTTAATATCCCTCTGCTCATCAACACTGTTCAGGGTCTTGCATTAGACAGTGTACTGTCTCTTTACATTTGACCCACCGAGGTGCCGAGGAGAGGGTCCAGCGGAGGTTCACAAGGATGATTCCAGGAATTAAAGAGTTATCATATGATCAACGTTTGATGGCTCTGGGTCCGTACTCCCTGAAATTGAGAAGGATGAGGGGAATCTCATTGAAGCCTTTCAAATGTTGGAAGGCCTAGACAGAGTAGATGTGGAAACGATATCCCCCATGGTGGGACGGTCAAGGACAAAAGGACATAGGATAGAGGGGCAACCTATCAAAACAGAGATGCGGAGAAATTTCTTGAGCCAAGGAGTGGTAAATTTGTGGAATTTGTTGCCACGTGCTGCTGTGGAGTCTAGGTCGTTGGGTGTATTTAATGCAGAAATTGATAGGTTCTTGCCTGGCCATGGCGTCAAAGGTTACGGGGAGAAGGCCGAGAACTGGGGATGAGAAGGAGCAAAAAAAAAGATCAGCCGTGATTAAATGGCAGAGCAGAATCAATGGGACGGATGCCCTAGTTCTCCTCCAACGTCTTAAGGACTTATGGTCTTATGGTCATCACTGCTCAGCTCTCACTGAGATTTCTCGGGTCCTGTTGAATTTATTGCCAAGTGCACAAGTACAGGAAGGTACAGGTACAGAGAAACACTGACTTGTGGCAGCTATTAACAATATTCATATATTAACAATTGACAGTGTACGGTCTCTTTACATTTGACCCACCGAGGTGCCGAGGAGAGGGTCCAGCGGAGGTTCACAAGGATGATTCCAGGAATTAAAGGGTTATCATATGATCAACGTTATATTAACAATATATAAATATACAACATGTCATAATCAATATATAAGTATACATTTTATGCCATTAACAATGTATAAATATACATTCTGAGTCAATAACACCCATGGAAATATTGAATTAGATCTCCCAGCCAAATTGTTGACCCAGTTTGGGAAAAACTGGGCTCCAAGCATCGGTCCCGACAACACCCACTGGGAAAACCTGCAGATCCAAGAAAAGTTGGGTTATTCCTTCTCATTAAACACACAGACAACAGGAAAAGGAGCAGGCCAGAGGGTATGAGATGGTGCGGAGGGAGATTATCTCAATGATTGACACTGTGCGTGTGTGATGTGACGCTATGGAAGTAATCTCACTCTGTGCCTGACACAGGAATTTTGTAATGGGACGGCCCGGAGTGAGATTTTCTCAAAGTCTGGCCCTGGGAGTGTATCATGGGAGGGTGTGGAGGGAGCGTAAATCTGTGTCTAATTCGGGGAGTGTGTGATTGGACTGTATCGAAAGAACCTCACTCTGTGTCTTACCTGGGAGTGTGTGATGGGACAGTGTAGAAGGAGCTTCACTCTGTTTCTGATCTGGGGAGTATGTGATGGGCCGATGTGAAGGGATCTTTGCTCTTTGTCCCTGTGAATGTATGATTCGATGGTGGAACGGGAACTTCACTCTGTGTTTGACCCTGGGAGTGTGTGATGGGATGGTGTTCAGGGATTTTCAGACCGTGTCTGATCCGGAAGTGTGTGATAGGACAGTGTGGAGGGAGATTCATCTTGTGTCTGATCCACAGAATGTGAGGGAATGTGCGGTGTAAGATTCTCTCCATGTCTGACCCTGTGTGTGTGTGTTGGACAGTGTGGAGGGAGAATCACTCTGTGTCTGACCCCGGAAGTGTGTGATGAGACGGTGTGGAGGGGGCTTCATATGTGTCTGACCCTGGCAGTGTGTGATGGGTCGGTGAGGATAGCTTCACACTGTCTCTGATACGGGAAGTATGTGATGGGATGGTGTGGAGGAAACTTCAATCTATATCCGATACGGGATTGTGTGTTGGGCAGTGTGGAAGGAGGTACATTCTGGGTCAGAACTGGGGAGTGTGTGATGGGACACTGTGGAAGGAGATTAGCTCTGTATCTGCCCCATGTGTGAGTGATGGGACGGTGTGAACGGAGAGACCCCGGAAGGGATTGATGGGATCACGTGGTCGCAACTGCACTCTATGTCTGATCCGCGAGTGTCTGATGAAATGGTGTGGGGAGAGCAACATTATGTTTGAGATCCGCGTAATGTGTGATGGGAAGTGTGGACGGAGCTGCGCTCTATGTCTGACCCTGGAAGTATGTGATGAGACGGTGTGGAGGGACATTCATTTGTCTGATCCAGGGATTTTGCGATGGGATTGTGTGGAGGGAGCTGCACTCTGCGTCCGAGCCGGGGAGTGTGTGATGGAAGGGTGTGGAGTTAGCTTCACTCAGTATCTGACACCTTGAGTGTTTAATGGGAAGATGACGAGGGAGCATTATCTTCTGTCTACTTCGTGAAGTGTGAGGTAGTGTGGTGCAGAGGGAGATTGTGTGAAAAGATGCTGTGGAGGAAGCTTCACTCTATGTCTGACAATTGGAGTGATGGACATTATGGAAGGAGCTTTGCTCTGTGTCTGCCCCTGAGAGTGAGTGATGGGACGGTGCAGAGGGAGCTTCGCTGCGTGTTGGACACTAGGAGTGTGTGATGGGATGGTATAGAGTGAGATTCCCTCTGTGACTGATCCCGGGTGCGTGTAATCAGACTGAGTGGAGGCAGCTTTATCCTGTGTCTGGTCCGGGGAGTGTGAGGTAGGGTGGTGTGGAGGGGGATTCATTCAATATTTGACCTTGTGACTGTGTGGAGGGAATTTCCTGGGACAGTCTGTCCCTGTGAGTGTGTAATCTGACGGTGTGGAGGGAATCTCACTCTGTGTCTGATACAGTAATTTAGTGATGGGACGGTGTGGAGGGAGGCTCTCTCTGTGTCTGACCGAGGAATTTTGTAATGCCACAGGCTGGCGTGACATATTCTCAATGTCTGAGCGTATCATGGGATGGTGTGGAAGAATTCTTTGTGTCAGACCCTGTGACTATGGGATCCGAAAGCATGGAGGGAGTTTCACTCGTGTCTGATCAAGGGAGTGTGTGATGGGACGGTGCGGAAAGAGCTTCACTCTGTGTCTGAACCTGGGGTGTTTGATGGAATGATACAGTTTCTGACCCGGGGTCGGTGTCGATGGAGTTCCTCTCTGTGTCTTAGTGGTTAGTGGGGGCAAGATGGAAGCGGAGGGAACTGCAGTGTGTTTCTGTCTCCGGGATTGTGTAATGTGATGAAGCAACCATGGTGGGCTTCACAGCTGAACAGGTGAGAAGACAGCTGAAACGTCTCCATCCAAGCAAGGCTACAGGCCCGGATGGTGTCAGCCCCAGGGTGCTCAAAGCCTTTGCCCCCGCCAGCTATGTGGAGTACTTCACCATGTCTTCAAACTGAGCCTGAGTCTCCAGAGGGTTCCTGTGATGTGGACGTCGTCTTGCCTCGTTCCTGTACTGAAGACGCCACGTCCCAGTGGCTCCAATGACTACAGGCCGGTGGCATTGACCTCCCACATCATTGAGACCCTGGAGAGACTTGTTCTAGAGCAGCTCCGGCCTATGGTTAGGTCACATTTAGACCCCCTCCAGTTCGCCTACCAGCCCCGACTAGGGGTTGAGGATGCCATTGTCTACCTGCTGAACCGTGTCTACGCCCACCTGGACAAGCGGCCGAGCACTGTGAGGGTCATGTTTTCTGACTTCTCCAGTGCGTTCAACACCATCCGCCCTGCTCTGCTGTGCGAGAAGCTGACAGTGATGCAGGTGGATGCTTCCCTGGTGTCTTGGACTATTGATTACCTGACTGGCAGACCACAGTACGTGCGCTTGCAACACTGTGTGTCAGACAGAGTGGTCAGCAGCACTGGGGATCCACAGGGGACTGTCCTGTCTCCCTTTCTCTTCACCATCTACACCTCGGACTTCAACTACTGCACAGAGTCTTGCCATCTTCAGAAGTTTTCTGATTACTCTGCCATAGTTGGATGCATCAACAAGGGAGATGAGGCTGAGTCCAGGGCTACGGTGGGAAACTTTGTCACATGGTGTGAGCAGAATCATCTGCAGCTTAATGGGAAAAAGACTAAGGAGCTGCTGGTGGACCTGAGGAGGGCTAAGGCACCGGTGACCCCTGTTTCCATCCAAGGGATCAGTGTGGACATAGTGGAGGATTACAAATACCTGGGGATACGAATTGACAATAAACTGGACTGGTTAAAGAACACTGAGGCAGTCTACAAGAAGGGTCAGAGTCGTCTCTATTTCCTGAGGATACTGCGGTCCTTTAACATCTGCCGGACGATGCTGGGGATGTTCTACGAGGCTGTGGTGACCAGTGCTATCATGTTTGCTGTTGTGTGCCGGGGCAGCAGGCTGAGGGTAGCAAACACCAACAGAATCAACAAACTCATTCGTACGGCCAGTGATGTTGTGGCCATCTTGGACAATGTCTCCCATCCACTCCATAATGTACTGGTTAGGCACAGGAGTACGTTCAGCCAGAGACTCATTCCACCGAGATGTAACACAGAGCGGCATAGGAAGTCATTCCTGCCTGTGGCCATCAAACTTTACAACTCCTCCCTCGGAGTGTCAGACACCCTGAGCCAATAGGCTCCTCCTCTTCTTCTTCTTCTTCTTCTTCTTCTTCTTCTTCTTCTTCTTCTTCTTCTTCTTCTTCTTATTATTATTATTATTATTATTATTATTATTATTATTATTATTTAATAATTTTATTATTTATTTTTTAAAAAAAATTCTATATTTCTACACTACTCTTGGTCAGGTGCGGCTTTAACGAAACCCAATTTCCCTCGAAATCAATAAAGTATGTCTGTCTGTCTGTCAGATGGAGCTTCGCTCTGTGTTTTAACCAGGGTAGAGTGTGATGTTATGTTGCGGAGGAAACTTCACTCTGTTTCTGACACTGGGAATGTTTGATGATTCTTTGTGGAGCGTTTGACCAAAGGAGTGACTGGTGGGAGACACGGAGGAGTCCGGGGAGTCTGTGATGGACGGTGCGGTGGGTGATTCTCTCAGTGTCTGACGCAGTGATGATGTGACGTAACGATGTGGAGGGAGCGTTACTGTATGTCTGATGAGGACTTTTGTCATGGTACGGCCAATGTCTGACCCTGGGAGTCTATCATCGAATGGCGTGGAGAGAATTCTCTATGTCTGACCCTGTGAGTATGATGATACTGTGTGGAGGGAGATTTATTTTGTGTATAATCCATGGATTCTGAGATGGGACAGTGTTGACGGAGATTCAGTCTGCGTCTGAATCGGGGTGTATGTGATGTGACGATCTGGAGGGAGCTTCACTGTGTCTGACACCGGGAGTGTGTGATGGGACGGTGTGGAGTGAGCTTCACTCTGTGTCTGTCCCCGGGGACGTGTGAAGGGACAGTGTGGAGGGAGATTCACTCTGTGTCTGACCCTGGGAATGTGTGATGTGACGGTGTGGAGGGAGATTCACTCTGTGTCTGACCCTGGGAGTGTGTGATGGGACGGTGTGGAGGGAGATTCACTCCGTGTCTGACACTGGGAATGTGTGATGTGACGGTGTGGAGGAAAATTCACTCCGTGTCTGACCCCGGGAGTGTGTGATGGGACGGTGTGGAAGATGATTCACCCCGCGCTCAACGCCGGTATTCCATCCCCCATCCCTGTCGTGCTTGCGGCCTACGTAAAATTACATCTGACATTATAGTCGATTTTAACTGTCTGCGGGGGTAGTGTGGAGATGAGATCCTGAGCACGTAGACGCTGAGACGCTGCTGTACCAGTGTGAGGAGCTCAGAACCACCGGGGGCGGGGGGCAGCAGTAACCCCAGGTCACTGTTTCCCCTCTAATTACACTCAGGACCGACACCAAGACAGGATGTTACAGCGGTTTATTGATTTCATCATGACAAATCTAAATTAAACAATGTATGAGCTGCTGGTCTGCGTGAATAAATAAGCTGCTCCCGACTCTTTCACTGTCATGCACGATTAACTGATCAGCGACGAGTGAATAATCAGTCCCGTTTCTCACCGTCACTCTGCATCGGGGAACCGATGATTATAAAATCACACTTCAGGGCCGTGTCCGGGATCGCTGCAGATCCAGGGTCACTGCCGAGGGATTTGTCCATTTAACATCATTATATCGGCCAGGCTGCCGAATGCACCGTCCTCAGCAAAGGGAGCAAAAGGATTCTCTCCCGGGATAATCCCGCCCCGGGACATCGGTGTCCCAGACTGAGCCCCTGCTCCTGGGCTCTTCCTGTCTGTGTAATTTCCCGGGGTCTCACGGGGGGAGTCTTGAAGACGCACATCCGGCGAAAGCTGTGCCGACGGACAATAGAAGAAAATAAGTCACTGCGGGAACGCTCCGAATGTCAATCTGGAGCCAGTTCTGTTAGAACCGTTGGGAATTAATCCCGGAGCGCGTCCATTAAAGGGAAGGAGGGAGTTAAAGGGGAGGGATGAGAATAGGCAAAGATGTCCCCATCCCGCGGGCGGGGATGTTCACACATTCAGATGTTCACACGATCACTGTCAGTCCGGGTCTGGGTTCCTGCAGAGATCTTAGTTCCTTCCTCCCGGTCTCACTGAACCGATTCACCGTCAGCCTAAAACAGATGGGAGAATAAAGATGAAATAAACAGATTACACAACAGTGTCAGTAACAGGGGACTGGGGTTAATGTTTCAACAACACTCACAGACAAATATCACCAGAAAACCCTCGGATCCGCTGATATTTTATCACATTCAACATTAACACAAACACTCACCCGATCAGCTTCAGACTCGGGAGGGTCAGTATGAGACGGCGGAGAGCGGGGACAGATCGGTCTGTCAACGAGTTTAATTCCAGGTTCATCATCGTCAGTGATAATTTTGTACTGAGAGCGGAGACGAGATCCTCGGCAGCAGAATCTGTGAGACCGACATCCCTCAGCCTGGAGATGAGAGAGAGAGTGAGGGTGAAGGACACAGAGAGACAGGAGACGGTACCAATCCCCAGTGTTTATCAGTAGCACAATTACTGATCACATTAATGTTCAGTGCCAGACACCCACTGACTGTAAACACAATCTCCCACAGTCTGGTACTTACCACAGTTTCTGTATTTTACACTCCGGGTGCCTCAGAGCCGCAGACACCAGTTTCACTCCTGAATCTCGCAGTTTATTATCACTCAGGTCCAGCTCCGTCAGTGATGTGTTTGTACTGAGAGCGGAGTCGAGATACTCGGCACCAGAATCTGTGAGACCGACATTGCCCAACCTGGAGATGAGAGAGAGTGAGGTTGGACAGAAAGAGACAGGAGACGGTACAAATTCCCAGTGTTTATCAGTAACTCAATTACTGATCACATTAATGTACAGAATCTGACACCCAGTGACTGTAAGCACAATCTCCCACAGTCTGATACTTACTCCATTTGCTGTATTTTACATTCCGAGTTCCGCAGAGCCGCAAAAACCAGTTTCACTCCTGAATCTCCCAGTTCATTCTCCCCAAGTGTAAACACAAACAGACAAATTGATGGGAAAGTGATTCAAACCGTGAGTCTGAGGGAACTTATCTCACTGATATTTCAGGGTGCATTAAACCCTTCAGTAAATCACTGATCGGAGTTCCCATCTCTGTTAATGTCCCTCACTGACCAGCTCCAGGGTTTTCACCGAATGTCAGTAAGTTAGTCTGTCGTTGTGACACTGTAAACTCCACATATTCTATCACTTTCCCCGATGGTGAGGAAAATGTTCCTGAGATGCGAGAGGATCAGAAGGGGCAAGGTTGAAGGATGGGACGAAAGTCCCACACTGAGAAAGATTTGTGAATGGGGAAATATCAGTGGGAGACGCTGGAAAATGGCAGAAGAATTTAATAAGTACTTTAGATCTGTCTTCACTAGGGACCACACAAGCAATCTCCCAGATATATGGACGGGCCAAGGACATAGGATAACAGAGGAAATGAAACAGATTGACATTAGGAAGGAAGCGGTGATGAGTAGACTGATGGGACTGAAGGCTGACAAATCCCCAGGTCCAGATGGTCTGCATTCTAGGGTACTAAAGGAGGTGCCCCTGGAAATTGCGGATGAATTGGTAATCATTTTCCAATGTTCCTTAGGTTCAGGATCAGTTTCTGAGGATTGGAGAATGGCAAATGTTATCCCACTTTTTAAGAAAGAAGGAAGGGAGAAAAAAAAGAAGTATCGACCTGTCAGCCCAACATCAGTAGTGGGGAAGATGCTAGAGTCCATTATTAAAGATGAAATAGTGGCATATCTAGATAGCAGTGATAGGATTGGGCCGAGCCAGCATGGATTTACCAAGGGTAAATCATGCTTGACTAATCTATTGGAGTTTTTCGAGGATGTAACCAGGAAGTTAGACAAGGGAGATCCAGTGGATGTAGTGTACCTCGATTTTCAGAAGGCATTTGATAAGGTCCCACATAGGAGATTGGTGGGTAAAATCAAAGCTCATGGCATCGGGGGCAAGACATTGACATGGATAGAAAACTGGCTGGCAGATAGAAAGCAAAGGGTAGCGGTGAATGGGTGTTCCTCGGAATGGCAGGTGGTGACTAGTGGGGTGCCACAGGGCTCGGTATTGGGACCACAGCTGTTTACGATTTACGTCAACGATTTTGATGAAGGCATTGAGAATAACATCAGTAAGTTTGCTGATGATACTAAGCTGGGTGGCAGTGTGACATGTGATGAGGTTGTTAGGAGAATTCAGGGTGACTTGGATAGCCTGGGTGAGTGGGCAGATACTTGGCAGATAACGTTTAATGTGAATAAGTGTGAGGTTATCCACTTTTGGAGCAAGAAAAGGAAGGCAGATTATTATCTGAACGGTGTAGAGTTAGGTAAGGGAGAAATACAAAGAGATCTAGGAGTCCTTGTTCATCAGTCACTGAAGGTGAATGAGCAAGTGCAACAGGCTGTGAAGAAGGCTAATGGAATCTTGGCCTTTTTTACAAAGGGAATTGAGTACAAGAGCAAGGAAATCCTCTTGCATTTGTACAGGGCCCTGGTGAGAACACACTTGGACTATTGTGTACAGTTTTGGTCTCCGGGTTAAGGAAGGACATCCTGGCTATAGAGGAAGTGCAGCGTAGATTCACAAGGTTAATTCCTGGGATGTCTGGACTGTCTTACGCAGAGAGGTTAGAGAGACAGGCTTGTACACGCTGGAATTAAGGAGATTGACAGGGGATTTGATTGCAACATATACGATTATTAAGGGATTGGACAAGTTAGAGGCAGAAAATATGGTCCAGATGCTGGGAGAGTCCAGTAGCAGAGGGCATGGTTTGAGAAAAAGGGTTAGGTCTTTTAGGACAGAGTTAAGGAAAAACATTTTCTCACAGACAGTTGTGGGGGTCTGGAATGCGCTGCCTCGGAAGGCAGTGGAGGCCAATTCACTGGATGCTTTCAAGAAGGAGCTAGACAGGTATCTTATGGATAGGGGAATCAAGGGATATGGGGACAAGGAAAGAACCGGGTAGATAGATAGATAGATAGATAGATAGATAGATAGATAGATAGATAGATAGATAGATAGATAGATAGATAGATACTTTATTCATCCCCATGGGGAAATTCAACTTTTTTTTCCAATGTCCCATACACTTATTGTAGCAAAGCTAATTACATACAATACTTAACTATTTAAATACATTGAATGGTAACTTAAGCTCAGTCCTAACCCCGGCACTTAACACATCCTACTCCTGGCGGTTGAATTGTAAAGCCGAATGGCATTGGGGAGTAGTGATCTCTTCATCCTGTCTGAGGAGCATTGTATCGATATCAACCTGTGGCTGAAACTGCTTCTCTGTCTCTGGATGCTGCTATGCAGAGAATGTTAAGGGTTTCCCATGATTGACCGTAGCCTACTCAGCGCCCTTCGCTCTGCTACCAATGTTATACTCTCAAGTTCTGTGCCCACGACAGAGCCCGCCTTCCTTATCAGCTTATTAAGACGTGAGGCGTCCCTCTTCTTAATGCTGCCTCCCCAGCACGCCACCACAAAGAAGAGGGCGTTCTCCACAACTGACCTATAGAACACCTTCAGAATCTCACTACAAACATTGAATGACGCCAACCTTCTAAGGAAGTACAGTCGACTCTGTGCCTTCCTGCACAAGGCATCTGTGTTGACAGTTCAGTCTAACTTCTCGTCTAACTGCACTCCCAGATACTTGTAGGTCTTAACCTGCTCCAAACATACTCCATTAATGATCACTGGCTCCATATGAGGCCTAGGTCTCCTAAAGTCCACCACCATCTCCTTAGTCTTGGTGACATTGAGACGCAGGTAGTTTGAGTTGCACCATATCACAAAGTCCTGTATCAGCTTCCTATACTCTTCCTCCTGTCCATTCCTGACATACCCTACTATGGCCGTGTCATCAGCGAACTTCTGCACATGGCAGGACTCCGAGTTATATTGGAAGTCTGATGTGTACAGGGTGAACAGGACCGAAGAGAGTACGGTTCCCTGCGGCGCTCCTGTGCTGCTGACCACCGTGTCAGACCTGCAGTCTCCCAACCGCACATACTGAGGTCTATCTGTCAAGTAGTCCACTATCCAATCCACCATGTGAGAGTCTACTCCCATCTCCTTTAGTCTGTGCCTTAAGATCTTGGGCTGGATGGTGTTAAAGGCACTAGAGAAGTCAAGGAATGTAATCCTCACAGCACAACTGACCCCATCTAGGTGAGAGAGTGATTTGTGCAGCAAATACGTGATAGCATCCTCCACTCCCATCTTCTCCTTATACGCAAACTGAAGAGGATCCCGGGCGTGCCTGGTTTGTGGCCTCAGATTCTGTATTATCAGCCGCTCCATGGTCTTCATCACGTGCGACGTCAAGGCAACAGGTCTGAAGTCATTCAACTCCTTTGGTTGTGGTATCTTCGGTACCGGGACAATACAGGATGTTTTCCACTGTCTGGGTACTCTTCTCTGCTCCAGGCTCATGTTGAAGATGCGCTGTAGTGGTGATAGGTGAAGCCAGATAAGAGTGAAGGTGAGTGGGTGGGGGAGGTGGGAGATGAAGTGAGACGCTGTGAGGTGGTAGGTGGAAAATGCAAAGGGCTGAAAAGGAGGAATCTGATAGGAGAGGAGAGCAGACAATGGGAAAACAGTAAATGGGAATCGAAGGGAGACGATCCGCAGTGGAGAAGAGAGAAGTGAGGAGACAGAATGGAGGAAACTGGCGTGTGGGTTGATGAAATGAAAACGTGGAGATAGAAGTTAAAGATATCGATGCTCACGTCATCCAGATGTAATATGAGTTGTTGCTCCTCCAACCTGAGAGTGCACTCATCGTGTTAGTTAAACAATGAACCGGAAGGGAGAGTGGATTAATAATTTACCCCTGGGATCCCTATTAAATCAATCCCCTCTCACCTTAAACCAGTCCTCTCTGGTTGTTCATTCCACAAAAATGGGGTAAAAGAAAAATATAAACTTAGAAAACCTACAGCATAATACAGGCCCTTCGGCCCACTAAGTTGTGCTGAGCATGTCCCTAAATTAGAATTTACGAGGGTTACCCATAGTCCTCTATTTTTCTAAGCTCCATGTACCTATCCAGTAGTATCTTAAAAGACCCTATCGTAGCCGCCTCCACCACCATTGCCGGCAGCCCATTCCACACACCCACCACTCTGAGTATAAAACTTACCCCTGACATCTCCTCTGTACCTGCTCCCAAGCACATTAAACCAGTGCCCTTTGTGGCAGCCATTTTAGCCCCGAGGAAAAGCCGCTGACTATCTACACGATCAATGCCTCTCATCATCTTGTACACCTCTATCAGGTCACCTCTCATCCTCAGTCGCTCCAAGGAGAAAAGGCCGAATTCTCTCAGCTGCGCACATTCTCCGTTTCTGTACACTTATAGTTTGGAACACCTGCATAATGTCGGCCTCATTAGTAAGTCTTCGGAATCTGTTGAATTTATAACACTGCTAGTGTACAGTAAAGAGTCAACGCAGGCCTGCTAAACCCTACCACTGATTCTGTTCCACGACAGTCCTTTTACATCCTCCCCTGTTGTTCCCCTCTCACTCTCCCTGTGGAATGGGTTGCAGTCACCACTTTCTGGGTGAAGAGGTTCCCCTTGAATTATCTGCAGACTGAAGAAGACGAGCTGACTGCAGTTCCGTCTGAGATGTTCTTCGCCCCTCTCATCTCTGGACTGAGGAAGAATTCCTTATTCACGACTCATTCCCACATTATGGGTCATTCTCCCTGCTTCTGAAGGGTTGTTGAAAACACTACTGTACTCTAAAGACTGAAAGCAGAATGGGAAACCACCTGTCGGATGTTCAACGAAGCAGGGTCAGAAACCCGAGGGGGGTCTACACAGGGCAGAGTTTGGGGCTCTGGGCAATGGTCGGGTGATGAAGAGAAGGGAATGAGCAGCGGGACGTGGCAACGAATGACAGAGTAGCAACATTTGGAAGCTGATTGACAGAGAAAATAATTTGGTTGTCTGACTGATGACACAAACACTACCTGTGGTGAGGTGCTCCACTGGTTGAGGAACACGTGTGTGTTGGGAATGGTTTTATCTATTGTGGGAGTTGTTCCTGCTTGTTTATCCTGTAATATCATATCCGGATGGTTATTAGGGATTGTCCTATCTGAAATAATGTATTGATTATCATATAATTTGTAAGATTTTGACACTAGAACTGTATCGGGCTTGAATTCATGGTACCTTTATGAAGTGATGGAGGGCATTCATGACTTTGTATTTTAAAGCAAGATTTTGGTGAATGATATTTGCTATTTGTTTGTACCTTTGTAAGTAATCAGATTGAGTTAAACTGCTGCAGGATCCTGGAATGTGTCTGGTTTCTCTGGCATTTTCTGCACTAACTGCTTCGTTTGTTAATATTTCTTGTATTTTTGATGTTTCCCCCCTTTTGTCAAACATCTTGTCCTGTATTTCTGCAGGGAACCCCTTTGTTTTTTGGGGAGAGGTCTCCAACTCTCAGTCAGGTGCTCAAGGCTTCCTTGTCACCATCTAGTCTGTTCAGATCGCTGGGATGTCTCCCATGGAGGGTCATACTCATTCCACTGGTTCATGTTTTCTTCCAGAGTCATGATTTATTGTTCTGAGTTGGCCTCTCATGTACGTGTTCTGGTCTGTATTTCTTATCACGATTGCAAATACACACGTGGAGTGCTGAATCCTGTTCATTTTTGATGAAAATATATACTTAAAAGTTTTATGTTTTTTCTTGTTTTTTTTATTGAAGTTCATCATCAAACATTTCCAGAAGATGTATTTCAGACATTGTAGATATATATCATATAATCATATATGCCACAAATCTCCGCATAGAATTTATCTGAGGTATACACTTATAGAAAAGAGTGAAAGAAAAAACAAGCAAACGGAAAAAAAACTATGTACAAGTAGGGAGTGATCTTTTTTTTTTACAACATATTCATTGATTTGTGAGAATAAAATCAGGCCTATGAGGCATTACATAGTTAAACCATTATTCCCAGTATGAATCAAATTGTTCCAGATTATGATTATCTTCTCCATTTTGTAAATGTCCATTGTAATTTCCATCCATGCATTTAAACTTGGGCTCTCCTGTGATAACCATTTCCTAGTAATAGTCTTTTTACCGGCCACCAACAATATATTCATTAAATATTTATCTTTTTTCATGAGGTATATTTATCTTGAGGTATATATCCAAAATATATGGTCTTACACCTCAAGGGTATTTCATATTTAAAGATGCCATGTAGGGCATTGTGTATCCCCCTCCAATAGTCTTTGATAACAGGGCAGTCACAAAAAATATAATGATGATTTGCATTTCGATTTCCACAGTTTCTCCAGCAAACAGCGAGGTTACTATCATAATGGGATTTCTAAGAGGGTGTAATAAAATATCTTATCAAGTTTTTCCATCCGAACTCCCTCCATTTCTGAGAACTGGTACACTTCCATTGATACCTCCATATTATTGTCCATTCTTCCTCAGATATAATTATCCCTCCTTGCTTCTCCCATTTTGTTTTAATGTATGAAGTCAAATATGTTTTAAGATTTGACAAACCCTTATGCATGCTTGAAATAATTCTACTACCGTTATCTGAATTATATGCTTTTCTAACTAGCTCTATCATGCATGTGCTTGCCTTGGTTACAATTTTAAGCATCCTATTTACATACTGTCGCATCTATAAATACTGATAAAAATCTTGTTTTTCTAAATGTTTCTCTTTCAGCATTTCAAAGATGAACAGTGTTCCTTCTTTCATTATGTTGCAAAGAACTGTTATTCCTTTAGCTGTCCAGTCCTTAAATCTAGCATCCAATTTATTTGGTGTAAAATCCGAGTCATATGCACACCATTGAAAAATTGCAGTATCTCCCTCTAGATTATATTCTTTTATAGTAGTTTGCCATATTTTAAGAGTCAATTTCACCCATGGATTATCAATAGTATTTATGTACCTTTGCAAGTTATTATCAGCCAAAATTGCTTGTATGGGGATGGGAAGTACCCGCTCCTCAATCTTTTTCCATTGAGCGTCATATGATGCGTTGCTCCAGCACATCACAGCTCTCAACTGTGCTGCAAAATAATAACCTCTAAGAGAAGTTAGGCCGCATCCACCCTTTTCCTTTGCTAATTGCAAAGTTTTGAGATGAACTCTAGGCCTTTTACCTTGCCAAATATACCTTGATAACATCTTGTTCCATTCATTGAATTGATTTTGATTAATCTCTATTGGTAGGAGCTGAAAGAGCTATAACAGTCTGGGCAGTATATTCATTATAATAGACTCAATCCTTGAACTGAAACTAAAAGAAAGGAATCAGGTTCCATCTTGCTATATATTCCTTAATGTTTTTTTATATAAAGGCTGATAATTACATTCTGATAATGTTGCCTAATCTTTTGGCATAATGATGCCCAAATATTTGAAAGACTCTGTTTGCCATGCCCAGGGATATCTACTTTCAATTTCTCTTGGTGGGCTATAGTAATATGAAAGTAATTGGGTTTTATCTGTGTTGATCTTGTATCCTGATAATTGACCATATTGTTCAAAGGATTGCATCAATCAGGTAAAGTGTATGTTGGTTGCCCTAGATAGATCAAAATGTCATCCACGTAACAAGCCAATTTATGCTCTGACCCTTTACTAGTAATTCCCCATTTTGTCTGATGTATTGAGCTAATGGTTCCAGATATAATGCGAAGAGTAGTGCTGACCATGCACAACCCTGTCTTGTGCCCCTTTCTAGGGTAAGACTATTTGATAAATATCCATTGATTTTAATCCTAGCGGTAGGGTTGTCATATAGTGCCTGTATAGTTTTAATAATTGTTATGGAAACCAAATCTATGTAAAACTCTGTAAAGAAAATTCCAATTAACCAAATCAAATGCCTTTTCAGCGTACACGCTTATCACTATTGCTTTGATTTTTTTTTGTATATATGATCCATAATGTGAAGTATCCTTCGTATATTGTGCAAACACGAGGAAATCTGCAGATGCTGGAAATTCAAACAACACACACACAATGCTGGTGGAACACAGCAGGCCAGGCAGCATCTATAGGGGAAGCACTGTCAACGTATCAGGCCAAGACCCTTCGTCAGAACTAACAGAAAGGAAAGATACTAAGAGATTTGAAAGTAGGAGGGGGAGGGGGAAATGCGAAATGATAGGAGAGGACCGGAGGGGGCTGAGTGAAGCTGAAAGCTGGAAAGGTGATTGGCAAAAGTGATACAGAGCTGGAGAAGGGAAAGGATCATGGGACAGGAGGCCAAGGGTGGAAGAAAGGGGGAGGGGAGCACCAGAGGGAGATGAAGAACAGGCAGAATGATGGACAACTAAATATGTCAGGGATGGGGTAAGAAGGGGAGGAGGGGCATTAACGGAAGTTAGAGAAGTCAATGTTCGTGCCTTTCTTTCTCCCTTATCACTATTGCTTTGATTTTATATGAATTTGTATACAAGTTCCCTCTCTTCAGCAAGAGTCATTCCTTTGCCGCCCGGCTGGCAGTTTCCGCAGCCGCAACCCCCGCATTTTGGCTCGCATGCTGCGCCAATAATATCCCACTTCCGATTTCCACAGCAGTTTTCTAGAACACGGAAGATGTCATCTGCAGTTTTATAAGTTTTGAGGCGAAGGTCTCTTCTGACTTTGTTGTCCAGACTGTCCAGCAGTTGAACCTTTTTCACCTCTCTTGAACCGGTCGGCTCTCCCTGCCTCTGGAGTGCTTCCCAGTCCTTTCTCCACCTGTGAAAATCACGTCTGCTGCCAGGAAACTTGGGAAGGGCCGTCGGTTTCAGTCTGATGGCTGGCGTGGGAAAATTGGAGGAAAAGCCCAACGCCGTCGGTGTTAGTCTTTCAGCATCCTCCTTTCTCCTTGCCTGTATGAAGTGGGCCTTCTTGGAAACCAACTTGGGGACGTTGAGTTCGAGCCCCTTTAGGCGACTCTGAAGGTGCTTCCGATCCCCTGGCGGGATCCATTGTTCCCACCGACCATGCACCTCCTTCGCTGTCATTACCAGTCCTTGCAGGTGGTTAGGCCATCGGGTTGTACAGCAGCGACGTCTTCACATTCATCCTCTGCTGCTTGTAGTACTGTGAGCAACTCAACATTTCCAAAGTTGGTCCAAAGAGTCTCCTGGATCAGCCTTCTGATTTCCTTTAGTTTCAACTCTCACTCATTTGCCGTCTTTGCCAGGTCGGCTTTTTGCTGTTCAGTTGACACAGTTACTTTCTCTGTGTTCAGCTCCGCCTCCCGTTCTGCAGTGAGTCCGGCCTCCGCATCATCATTGGCTTCCATGACTCTCTCTGCTTCCATTGTGAGTTTATGGAAACTCACTCTGAGCTCCTCTTCAGACATGTCTTCATAGGTCCTGGTAATGCTGTTGGCCAGACGAGAAAACAATCTTTTTGCTGTCATTCTCTCCAGCTTGAGTTGCTCAACTGATTTCCCAATAGCTTGATCAGCCATGTTTGATTCCGGCTGCAGGCTGTTCACAGGTGAGAGTACAACTTTTTAGTGATGCTTTGATGTTGTTTTATCTGAACTTGATTTCCTTCCTTTTTCAGGACTCCAGGTTATTGCTCTTGCTGTTCCAGCTCAAAGCTCCCAGATTTCTGTTTCCTGGTCAAACAGTTTCCGAGTCAAACAGTTTTGTCAAGCAGAATTTTCACTGCTCCCTTTGAACATGTGCAGCCTCCCCACTTGAAAGGGACTGAATACGCCTACCCAAAGGTTTTAACTGGATTCCATTCAATGACCAAACAACTTTCCTTCTTTTTCCTTTTTTATTTTTATTTTCGCAAGTGTGGCAGTTCATAGTTCTTAGTTATTAGTCAGTAATGATAAATAATCAGTCATGTCAGTCATTAGTCTAGTCAATGTGAGTCATAAGGCAGTGGCAGTAGCATTAGCATTAGGATTAGGTGAAAAACTGGCTGCCTCTCGGACTTCGGAGACGATTTCAGACCTGCACCTCCGTTTCTCTACTGGACCATTATGGTTCCAAACTGGGTGAACCCTCTCAAAGTATCGCAAGCTCTTCCTAAACCTCGCGCTGTTTTCAATAAGTGCCTGTGTGCGATGATCCCGGTGGCGGAGTTAACCCAAACGCAGTGACAGCAGTGCTCCTTTCCCTGAAACAGTCTCAACAATTATTTAAAGTTCGGCATCTTACCGCGGGTTGTGACACTGCTCTCGGACTGCCACTGTGACGTTGCAGGTTCCGCCCAAATGTTCTGGGCAGAAACCACCCTCAGGCAGTAGGTTCCGTCCTCTCTGCCTTAATACCTTCCTGAAACTCAAGTTTGACTTGACAATGATGCACATTTGGTGGAGATGGCCGAGAGAATCTCTTCCCAAAGACTGAGCAGGTGATCGGCCTCTACCCAGTGTGAACTCGCTGATGATTCCGTAGGGTGGATAACTGTGTGAATCCCTTCCCACAGTCTGAGCAGGTGAACGGCCTCTCTCCAGTGTGAACTCGCTGGTGTACCAGTAGGTAAGATAACCGAGTAAATCCCTTCCCACATTCTGAGCAGGTGAATGGCTTCTCCCCAGTGTGAACTGACTTGTGTACCAGTAGGTGGGATGACCGAGTAAATCCCTTCCCACATTCTGAGCAGGTGAATGGCTTCTCCCCAGTGTGAATTCGTTGGTGACTGTGTAGGGTGGATAACTGAGTGAATCCCTTCCCACAGTTCGAGCAGGTGAACGGCCTCTCCCCAGTGTGAACTCGCTGGTGATTTTGTAGATCAGATAATTGAGTGAATCCCTTCCCACAGTTCGAGCAGGTGAATGGCTTCTCCCCAGTGTGAACTCGCAGATGTCTCTGCAGGTGGGATGACTGAGTGAATCCCTTCCCACATTCTGAGCAGGTAAATGGCCTCTCCCCAGTGTGAACTCGCTGGTGACTCTGTAGGTCGGATGACTGAGTGAATCCCTTCCCACATTCTGAGCAGGTGAACGGCTTCTCCCCAGTGTGAACTCGCTGATGTGCCTTCAGTTCAGATGACCGAGTAAATCCCTTCCCACAGTCTGAGCAGGTGAATGGCCTCTCCCCAGTGTGAACTCGCTGGTGACTCTGTAGGTTGGATAACTGAGTAAATCTCTTCCCACAATCTGAGCAGGTGAATGGCCTCTTCCCAGTGTGAACTGACTGGTGTCTCAGTAGGTGAGATGACTGAGTAAATCCCATCCCACAGTCTGAGCAGGTGAATGGCCTCTCTCCAGTGTGAACTTGCTGATGTCTCTGTAGATGGGATGACTGACTGAATCCCTTCCCACAGTCTGAGCAGGTGAATGGCCTCTCCCCACTGTGAACTGACTGGTGTCTCAGTAGGTGAGATGACAGAGTGAATCCCTTCCCACAGTCTGAGCAGGTGAACGGCCTCTCTCCAGTGTGAACTCGCTGGTGTACCAGTAGGTAAGATAACCGAGTAAATCCCTTCCCACAGTCTGAGCAGGTGAACGGCCTCTCTCCAGTGTGAACTCGCTGGTGTCTCAGTAGGTAAGATGACCGAGTAAATCCCTTCCCACAGTCCGAGCAGGTGAACGGCCGCTCCTCGGTGTGAACTCGCTGGTGAGCCATTAGATCAGATGACCGACTGAATGCTTCCCCACAAATTCAGCAGATGACCAGCCTCTGCCCAGTGTGAACTGACTGGTGTGTCCACAGGTGGGATGACCGACTGAATCCCTTCCCACACACAGAACAGGTGAATGGCCTCGCCCAGTGTGAACTTGCTGATGTACCTTCAATTGTGATAACCGAGTGAATCCACTCCCACTGTCTGAGCAGGTGAACGGTCTCTCCCCTGTGTAAAATGACGGACGTGCCAGTTGGTCGGATGACCGAGTGAATCCCTCCCCACAGTCTGAGCAGGAAGGATGGTTGATTGAATCCCTTGCTCCTCAAATATCTAGACAGAGACAGCACAACTGGTGTGTTGCGTTTGAATTCCCATAGACAAATTCCTTGTCGATTTTAACCTGTAGAAAGATTTAAAAATCCATCAGTGGGTGAAGGACAACATTTGAGATGAGATCACTTGAGTTGCCAAGGTGTGATCGTACATCACACTGTTACAGTGAATTTCAACAAAAGTTGGAGAGCGAAATCACCTTCTAACTGGGCACAGTGCTGGTATCTGGAATGACCCTCAAACCCTCTGATGTTCTGTAAGAATGGGGCACTTATGCCATTTCCAGTCTGTGACTTGGCTCTGTTTGACTCTGTCCATTTGAATTATTCCCTCTTCCCACTGAGATGAAAGGGTGTCTGGCCCCACAGTAACAGAAACCCTCTCACACAGATAGCCTTTGTTGACATGCAGCTGGGGTTTTCCTTTATGTAATGTTCATTTAAAGTGCCACAGTTTCAATGCCATGTTAATATCTCCTGACCTGGCTGGTGGCGTAGTGGCATCAGTGCCAGACTTCGGGACGAAAGGTCCTGAGTTCGAATCCAGCTGGCTCCCCTGCACGCTTTCCATCCGTGCTGGGTTACGAGCTGGTGATCTCTTTCGAAACTCACCCGGCAGAAGTTTCCCCTCATGTTCCCCTGAATGTTTCACCTTTCACCCTTAACCCATGGCCCCTGGTTGTAGTCCCACCCCATCTCAGTGGTAAAAGCCCAGCTTCCATTTACCCTATCTATAAACCTCATAATTGTAGTATACCTCCATCAAATCTCCCCTCAATCCTCCACATTCCAAGGAATAAAGTCCGGACCTGTTCAATCTCTCCTTATAACCCAAGTCCTCCAGACCTGGCAACATCCTTGTGAATTTTCTCTGAACTCTTTCAAAGTCTTTACATCTTTCCTGTAGGTTGGTGACCAAAACTGCACACAATACTCCAAATTAGGCCTCACCAATGTCTTGTACAAAGTCAACATAACATACCATTCAGTACTTTGGTTTATGAAGGACTACGTGCCAAAATCTTTCTTTCCGTCCCTATCAAACTGTGACACCACTTTTTGTGAAATATAGACCTGCATTCCCAGATCCCATTCTTCAACAACACTCCTCCATGTCCGACCAGTCACTGCGTAAGACCCACCCTGGTAGGTCCCACCAACATGCAACACCTCGCACTTGTCTGCATTGAATTCTGTTTTCCATTTCTCAAGCCATATTTCCACCTGGTCCAGTTCGCACTGCAAGCCATGATAGTCGTTTCGCAGTCCGCTGAATCCCCAGTCTCGGTTTCATCCACAAATTTGCTGATACCTAACCATCTTATCATCCAGATTACTGATATAGATGAGAAACAACAACAGATCCAGCACTGATCCCTGTGGCTCACCACTAGTTACAGGCCTCCAGTCAGAGAGGCAACCATCTGCTATCACACTCTGGCTTCTCCCAAAGACAGTGTCTCATCCAATTTACTATCTCATCTTGAATGCTGAGTGACTGAACCTTCTTGACCAACCTCCCATATGAGACTTTGTCAAGTGCGTTGTCAAAGTCCATGTAGACAACATCCACTGCCTTGCCTTCATCCACTTCCCTGATAACTTCCTCAAGAGACTGGTTAGACATGACCTACCATGCACAAAGCCATGCTGTCTATCCTTAATCAGTCCACATCGATCCAAATACTTATATATCCGGCTCGTGCACATATGTTTTAATAACTTTCCTACTACTGATGTCAAGCTCACTAACGTAACATTTTCTCGTTTCTCCTTAGAGCCCCTCTCGAACAGTGGAACAACATCGGCTGTCCTCCAATCCTCCAGTACCTCACCTGTCACTAAGGATTATTTCAATATCTCAGCTTGGACCCCGACAATTTCTGCACTTGTCTTCTGCAGGGTCCGAGTGAACAACTTGTCAGGCCCTGGGGATTGATCCACGCTAATTTGCCTGAAGACAGCAAACCCCTCCACCTCTGTAATCTGTCCAGGGACTCTGAAGTTGATGTTGCTTTGCCTCACCTCTATCGACTCTGTGTCCATCTCCTGAGAAAATACGGATGCAAAACAACTATTTAAAACCTCCGCCATCTATTTGTCTCCCGTATAGATTACCATTCTGATCGTCCAGAGTGGGCATGTTTCTGTTCTGACCTTCTCCATGTTTCTGTGACAGAGAAGCTGGCCACACCTGACTGGAAGGGGAATCTGGTAGGAGTGACGACAGAGCAGCAATGGCTGGAGTTTCTGGGAGCAACTTCAGAGCTGAGTGATAGACACATCCCAAAGAAGTGGAAGAAATAGAAAGGTAGGAGGACACAACCATGGCTGAAATGAGAAGCCAAAGTCAACATAAAAGCCAATGAGAGGACAAATAATAGAGCAAAAACTATTGGGAAGCTTTTAGAAACCAACAGAAGACAACTAAAGAAAGTCAAATGAGCTCAGGGTGTGGATATATGATATTGTAGTCATTAATGTGTCTTGGTAGCACCCAACAGCCTGAAGAATTTAGAGGAACAAAATATCCAGGGCCTCGATATCTCTTGAAAACAAAGGTTCCCTGCACCAGTTACCTTTCACCTTTTATTTTGGTAGGCACATACAAACTCTACACCCTCAAAATTTCACTTCTGAAGAACCCCCACTCACCAAGTACTCCTTTGCCAGAAAACAGCCTGTTCCAATCCACACTTGTCAAATCCTTGCAAATACCATAAAATTGATCTTTCTCCAATTTAAAATCTCAAGAGAAGTCCAGACCTCTGTTTTTCCATATTTTCTTGGAATCTCATGGCATTATGATCACTATACACAAAGTGTTCCCATACATTAATTTCCGTCACCAGCCCTGGATCGTTTCCCAACAGCTTATTGCACACTTCTACGCCGGATGTTTTACGTACTGATTAAGGCTCATTTGACAAACTCTACCCCATCTAGTCCTTTTACAGTATGGGAGTCCCAGTCAATATATGGAAAGTTAAAATCACTTACTATATCAACTTTTGTTTCTTGGTGTAGTCTGTGAACTCTCTACAAATTTGTTCCTCTAAATCCCTCAGACTGTTGGGTGCAACCAATTCCCAGTAATGCCTACGATATCATAATTCCATGCCCTGGGCTCATCTGGCTTTCCTACGATGCTTCTTGCATCGTGATTTCCACAGCTCAACACATTCATCGCACCGTGCTCAAGCATTTAGTCGCTGACTCTATCTGAGGTCTGAACAACATCTGTCTGGTGTGAAGAAAACAACCTCTCCCTCAATGTCAGAAAAACTTCTGATGCTGAATTTTGTAGTGATGACTCAGGAAAGGTTTTCTTCTGATGATACTTCCACGAAGGTCATATTTGTGCAGGTGTCGCTGCACAGTAGAACAGTGCACCACCACTCCAGAGTCTGCGAAATCTTCCTGAATGTTTTTTTACAGTCAAATGGGGGTTTCGATTTGCCTTTCTAGCAATCCTATGAGTAGTTCTCTCAGAAAGTTTTCTTGGTCTTCTAGACATCAACTTGACCTCCACTGTTCCTGTTAACTGCCATTTCTTAATTACATTGTGAACTGAGGAAACGGCTACCTGAAAACACTTTGCTATCTTCTTATAGCCTTCTCTTGCTATGTGAGCATCATTTATTTTAACTTTTAGAGTGCTAGGCAGCTTCTCAGAGGAGCCAATGGCCGCTGATTGTTGGGACAAGGTTTGAAGAGACAGGGTATTTATAAAGCTTTGCGATTTGCATAACCTGGCCTGTCCTAATGATGACTGTGAACAAGCCATAGCCCTAACATGCTAATTCAGGTCAGAGACCTCGGTAAAAGTTATCTGAGAGCTCAAATCTCTTGGGGTGCTCAAACTTATCCATGGTGTTCCTTTCCTTTTTTTCACTCTAAAATTGGACAAAACCAAAATAATACACTAATCTTGCTTAAAATGTTGAAAAGAATGTTTCGTGTTTATGACTTTTGGAGATCAGTTCACCTTCTACTCACTAAATTATTCACAGTAACAAAATGTTTGACCAGTGGTGCCCAGCCATTTGCGTACCACTGTATCGGATGAGGTGGTGAGCACGGAGTGTGATGGGGGGGCGGTGGTGAGGAGGAGGACTGACAGGGAGCAAAGAGGGTGATAAAGAGGGGAAGACAATGTGGGATACAGGAGCCAGCAGGGAGACTGTTTGAGAGAGGGGGCAGGGTGGGATGTAGGGAGGGAGATAGAGAGGGTGAGAGCTGGAAATGGAGGTTACAGAGTGGTGGAGGTGACTGAGTGAGAGAGACAATTTTGATTGAAGTGAGAGGGTGCATGAGAGAGGGGGAGATGGAGAGGGGAAGGCAGAAGGTGAAACAGAGTGGGAGAATGGTCAAGTAGCAGTGTCACTGAGGTGGATAGAGAAGAGGGAAGGGGAGGGGAGAGGTGGGGAGGAAGCAAGAATGATTGAGAGGGGCGATGATAAGGAAGGGGTGAGGGAGAGGCGAGATGGCGAGGGAGAGACTGAATAAAAAGGGAGGTCTGGAGTAGAGGGCAGGAGGATGAAGAGGGACTGTGAGCAGGGAGTGGTGAGGGAAACGGGGTACGTAGACAGGGATGAGGGAGAAATGTGAGAAGATGGTGTGTCTGATTAGAATTGTTAGACTAACTATTTATTCAGTCCCCAGTTGCAGGGTCGTTAATCACATATGTTCACAATCACCGAACAAATCCACCATGCGATTACGGTTCCATGCCTTGAGATTTACTGTGTATGATTCTGGTCAACATATCCGACACTGGGGAGCTCTAACGCGTACGGTTCTGGTCTACATGTCTGACAGTGGGGAGTTTCACAGCATACGGGGACCTGCTGCAAATCGCAGTGTAATGCCAACCCCAGCTGATGCTGGTGTTTCTCCTGTTCAGGTAGTGGTGAGGAAAGAGTTAATCTCGGGTTTGTGTAAATCGAGGGCCGGTTGCAGTGGGAATGGGCTGCGATCGATCCAGACAGCTGGAGGCACCGGGTTCTCCAGTCTTTTAGATTTGCGCCTGAGTCGGGATTGCGGGATCAATTTGTTGTGTTTCTCCTCCAGCTTGGGAGGGTGGACGTGGGTGAAGGGGGCCTGTCTATGTGTCGGTGTGGGCTGAATGGTCAGAAGGGTGTGGGGCCACTGGAGGGTGGTTGGGGTACTGTGGGTGATCAGAAGTAACATGACCTGGGTGGATGGGCAAGGGGTAAATTACGTTGTCAACGAGGGTGGATCTGGTCCAATGAATCAAACAGCTCAGCTCACGTGTCCTTTCAGGAGGCCACAATTCTCTCATCATCTTAATCACTGACTAATCTTCCTGTTAACATTGAGTTTGTTACAGAGCCCCAGGGTCTGGGAATAGCTGGGTGGTAGGAGGCAGAGTGTTATGGTGACTGCCTGTTTCTTGGACTCAAGTCCCGTGCTTAGTGACATTCCCTGGGGTTACGCCCATTGCTACTTGTCATCTATGTCAATAATTTAGTTGAGAAAGTACAGGGTATGGGGAGAGAGTTTGCAGCAAGTTCAAACAATTAATCTTTTTGAAAGACAGTCAGCATAAACACTCCCCTCTCTTTCCCTCTCCCCACTCAGAACTGACCAAAAGCTACATCAGAGGATGCAAGATCTTGAACTGAGTAACCACTGTGAGGGAATGGGAGTGGTTTCAAAGGGCTGGACTGCTGGAAGCACATTACCAGACCTGGAGTGATTGCACCTGGGTCTGACAGAGGCATAACTGGTTCTTCTGGACACATTCAGTCTCACTCCAACTATTTCCTACCTTCCTTTGTACAGGTATGTAATGTCTAAAGGACCAGTGTTTGAGTAAATGAGACTCACCAAACTTTCTCCTGACTGAATCACTGGAATCTCTGAGTCAGATGGGTTCTCTCCGGTTGATGCTCTCAATCCTCGGGCTGGTTCACTTGTTGCTGTTCCCTCGTCTTCAGTCGTGGTTTGCCTCCAGTTGCGGTTTTTCTTCAAATAAATCTCTCACCACAGGTCTAACTTTAACCAGAGAGACAATGAAGCACATTAATAATGAAAAGGAGAACCAAACATTTGTGCGTAATGTTACTAAGAACAAAACTCACTGAAATTTAAACACTGAAGGCAGATTTAATTATCTCAGTGAACAATCTTTTATTGTCCCTCACATGTCACAGACGATATGGGATAAGAAGGAGCCATCATTCTGTCATGGTAAAACATAAGACACAGGAACAGAATTAGGTGATTCAATCCATCTGGTCTGCCCACCATTCAACCAGGGCTGATTTTCATTCCAACACCATATTCCTGTCTTCCTCCTGTAACCCTGAAGCTACTCAGCAATCATGAATATATTAATCTCTGTCATAAATATACCCAAATGGCAGCCTCAACCAACTTCTGCGGCAACAAATTCCACAGATCAGACATCTTTTAGCCAAAAAATTCTTCTCATCTCAGTTTTAAAGGGAAGCATCTTTATTCTGAAACTGTGCTGTAAGATCACAGACTCTGCGTCTAATGGAAACATCCTCACCATGTCCACTGTATCCAGGCTTTTCAGCATTCAGTAGGTTTAATTAACCATACATCTCCCACCACCCCCACCGTCCCTCTGAACTCCATTGAGCACAGGTCCAGAACCATCAGAGACTTGCAGAGACTCCAACGGAGGCCTACAAACTATCACAGCCATTTTCATTTCCAGGTTAAAACAGGTCCATTTCATGAAATATAAACCAAGAAATAAAAAAAAATGGAATTACCAGAAACACTCAGCAGGTAAGGAACAGCTTACAATACAATTCAATTAATAACATTTCATCAGAATGACTTCAAATATTTTCAGTTTTTAGTGTAGATCTCCAGCACAGCTACCTGATTTCCACTGTGTGACAGTGAGGGGGGGGGGGTGGATTTCCAAACACAGTTTGAACACCAAACTCAGGGTCTATTTCTACTGTTTAAACACGGAACAGCCCATTTACTCACAGCCGAGACAAAACACATTTCCAAACCTCCCAAATGGTTGCTCTCCACCCGTTAACATTTATCACTTCCAAAATACAATATTTTCTATTCGTATAGATGTGATAATAATTTATGTAAAGATTCAAGCTTCTTTACATTTTTATATATTTAAAGACTAAACAGGATCTGTAAAGGTCTAACCATGTAACAACCGACATGTGAGGATATTGTGAGTATCGACACTCACAGGTACACTTCCTGTCCAACCATTTCTCCGAGAGAAACGGTACAAGGCAGAGTTGCCAACCTACAGCTTTTGAGACTAATATTCACCAATATTCATGGCTTTAGCAATAGTTCATCAGACATTCTTTTTTCATACTCGATTACTTGGTTCCAATTTAGGGGCTAAAAGTGTAAAAAAATGAATTGCTTTATTTCTGTTATTTTTATACCTCTGAGTAACACTGCTAAGCGCTGCGGGCCCTGCCGTCTGCTCCGACTCAGTCGTATTAGTAAGGCTACATCTGTGGTGGTCCGTGGATTACTCGCTAAGCCTAAAGTACATTTTTCTCACGTCTTAATAAGCTGGTAAGGAAGGCGGGCTCTGTCGTGGGCAAAGTACTGGAGGGTTTAACATCGGTAGCTGAGCGAAGGGCGCTGAGTAGGCTACGGTCAATTATGGATAACTCTGAACATCCTCTACATAGCACCATCCAGAGACAGAGAAGCAGTTTCAGCGACAGGTTACTATCGATGCAATGCTCCTCAGACAGGATGAAGAGGTCAATACTCCCCAATGCCATTAGGCTTTACAATTCTACCACCAGGACTTAAGAACTTTTTTAAAAAGCTATTATTAATGCTTTTTGAGATAGTGATTTAGATGCATATCATATTTTTTATTGAGTTAAGTATTGTATGTAATTAGTTTTGCTACAACAAGTGTATGGGACATTGGAAAAAAAGTTGAATTTCCCCATGGGGATGAATAAAGTATCTATCTATCTATCTATCTATCTAAAAACCCTTTGACTTCTAAGCAAACAAAGTTATTTTACTTGCTTGATAATTATATTCTATGATAATCAGTTAAGTGCAACTGTGTAAGACTTTGTCATATTATTAAATTAAGTATTATATGTTTAATTGTACCAGATATACACTGAAATGTAGTGAGAGGCTATAACCTTGTTAATGTCTTAGCTATCACTATATTTCTGTGGAGCTCTGGAATTCATATATTTCTTTCATCTTGGTTTACTGCTTGACGTTACAAGAAGCCCTATATATGTCACACCCAATTTGTGTACCTGCTCATTACACGAATGGGGCAAGGAAGTTGTTCAGTACATGAAAGGCGCAGGTACACAAATTGGGTGTCACAAACTAAGGGTGATTGATACGTTCGTGGCCTAAGGTGGAAGGATTCAATTTTACAAAACCTAGCAATTTTCAATTATCTGAAACAGAAATACCACAAAAGTTATTAATTTCAAACTTTCTGCATAATCACTCAAAGAGTTGAACTACACGTGCAGGTACCGAGCGCTGTATAACTTCAGGCCGCGAACTTATCAATCAACCAACCACCTCCCCCCGGACAGATCCGGCAGCTACAAAATTGCCACTGCACCCCTGCTCCAGCCGTCCGGCAGAGCTCGGACCTGGCTCTTTCCCAATGCAACCGGCCCACATTTACACAACACCGGGATCATTCCCTACTCACCCCTGCTCGAATCAGAGAACCGCCAAACAGCTGCAGTCGGCACCGCGCATGCGTTCACAGGCGTTTCTCCGCAGCACCACCGGTGGCCGGAGGTCTGCTAATTGTTGCCGACGGCCGGCGATCCGCACAGCGCCACCAGTGGCCGGAGGCCGGAGGGACAACGGAGAGGAAAATCACAAACACGACAAAGTCTGCAGATCCTGGAAATCCAAAGCAACACAAACAAAATGCTGGTCGAACACAGCAGGCCGGGTAGCAACGGGAATGGAAACCGGAATGAAAATGTTTGGACACCGGGAAGTCCCGCTCGGAGCGGATAGTTCAAAGGTTAGTTTGTTATTAAAGCAGATATCCATAAACAACTGTGTTTTTTTTTACTTCTCCAGAGAACCACGAAACAAAGAAAGAGAATGAAAGTCGTTCACAGAGAAAAATCAAACCTACCCCACCCCCCGGATCAAGAAGTACGGGATCCCAATCTTCAAACCCCAAAAACCACACCTCCCGCACAAAAGGGAACAATAATATCGACACCCGATAAAAACACCCCTACCCCGCACAACCGCGGAGGAGCCGGTGTCACCAGTGTGGAGGCGGCCGCATCGGGAGCAGCGGACACAACGGGCGACCCCGGAAGATTCACAGGTGAAGTGTCGCCTCACCTGGAAGGATGTTTGGACAACGGAGACAGTTCGGCCGTCCACTGTGAAACCCCCGAACTCCGCATCAAATCCGTCCAAACGAATCTGGGCGAACTTTAATGACCAATAAATATAATTCCTCTCAGCGATCAGCTGTCTGAGTGATTCCCTGACTCTGAGAGGCAGGGGTATCTATGGTCCACACTGTCAGGGTGTTGAGTTTACCAGGAGACAAAGACTGCGGGGACGAGAGGTTTTCTGTTGACTAGTACACTGTGTGTGGACCCCGCTGGCAATTCTGGTGTTGTGACCCGAATCGAGACAAACACCACGCTGCCCAGTCCACCAACAACACGGCACAGCCGGACACATAACAGGGGACTTTACATCCCACAACACTGGATTCAGCGATGAAACCCGGGATTAATGTTGTTGTCCCACTGAAAAGTCCATTAAGGTGCTTTTAAATGCCAGCGCAATCCCACAGGTGATGTCACACAGCACCTCCCCCCACGCGCGACTGACGTCACACATGGGCTCCCCACACCGGGATCTGCCCTCACGTGCGCGGTGTCTTACGTCACCCACGCGCTGCTGTGCTCGAGCTTTATCGGTTTAACGGCTGGGCTAATAATCACGTGACCAGCCCCTCCCCCACCGCTGTCAACAGAGGATTCAGGAGCTGCGCTATTCCCATTAGTGCGAAGCGATGTCAATCACAGGTTACAACCATTTGCGGAGGCGGACAGGCCGAGTGGGCGTTACCCCGCTGAGTCCGTCTCCCGCTCAAGCGCCGACCGCCTCCTCAGTGCGGAGAAATGTCCGCTTTCTGATTTATTTCCATTTCCCTCCGAGGGAAGTTGGGGCGTTTGTGAAGCGTCTCCCGCGGCCGGAGTCTGATGTATCGCCGAGAGGTAGGAGGAGACCGCTCGGCCCGTCGGTTTGATGCCAGTTCCCCGGGGAGGGATTTTATTGAAAGGATGAAGATGGTGAGAGAGGGGGCGGACAGGATGTTTGTCCCGGTGGGGACAGGATGGGCTAGTGATCATTAATGGAGAATGTGTGGAGCAGGTTAAGACCTACAAGTATCTGGGAGTACAGTTGGACGAGAAGCTAGACTGGACTGCCAACACAGATGCCTTGTGCAGGAAGGCACAGAGTCGACTGTACTTCCTTAGAAGGTTGGCGTCATTCAATGTCTGCAGTGAGATGCTGAAGATGTTCTATAGGTCAGTTGTTGAGAGCGCCCTCTTCTTTGTGGTGGCGTGTTGGGGAGGAAGCATTAAGAAGAAGGACGCCTCACGTCTTAATAAGCTGATAAGGAAGGCGGGCTCTGTCGTGGGCAAAGTACTGGAGAGTTTAACATCGGTAGCTGAGCGAAGGGCGCTGAGTAGGCTACGGTCAATTATGGAAAACCCTGAACATCCTCTACATAGCACCATCCAGAGACAGAGAAGCAGTTTCAGCGACAGGTTACTGTCGATGCAATGCTCCTCAGACAGGATGAAGAGGTCAATACTCCCCAATGCCATTAGGCTTTACAATTCAACTGCCAGGACTTAAGAACTTTTTTTTAAAGCTATTATTAATGCTTTTTGAGTTAGTGATTTAGATGCATATCATATTATTACTGAGTTAAGTATTGTATGTAATGAGGTTTTGCTACAACAAGTGTATGGGACATTGGAAAAAATGTTGAATTTCCCCATGGGGATGAATAAAGTATCTATCTATCTATCTATCTATCTATCTGTGGAAATGTCTGAGCCCACGGTGGTGGCGAGCAGAGGGATTCACCACATTGGGGGCAAATACCGGCAGACTGTTGCCCTGCAAGCGGGGCCGATGGTCCGGACAAAGTGACAATTATTTGTGCTTTTTTGAGATTGTACCTGGAATATGGTGTAAAATCCCGCTCCCCATACTAACACGGGTTATACAGACCAAAGAACAAACTGCCGGAGGAACTCAGTGGGTCGGGCAGCATCTGTGGAGGGAAATGGACCGTCAACATTTCGGGCTGAGACCCTCCCTCTGGACTGAGAGTGGACGGGAATAGTCAGAGAACAGAGGTGAGGGGTGGGGATAGGGCAAGAGCTGGGAAGAGAGAGGTGGATCCAGGTGAGGGGGGAGGTGGGAAGGTGGAAATAGTGACAGGGGTGGGAGGTGAGTGGTTGGGGCAACACGGGGCTGCAGAAGATGGAAATTAATTCCATAGAGGATTAACAAAGAGGTTAGAGAGTATTTGTTATAGAGAGTGTAATGAATATTCACCAGACCGATCCCTGGAGTGGTGGGGTCATCATATGAAGAAAGATGAAATGCGATAACCCTTTCATTTAGGGAATCGAGGACTGAGAGGTGAACATATTGAAATGCACAACATCATTACCGGCTGAACCAGGGATCCCAGTCTCTGAAACAGGGATGGACTGTCTGGGACTGAAATGAGGGGAAGTGTCTCCACTCCAAGGGGGGTGAATGGAAAGAAACATGTGGATAAGAGCAGCCGCCATCTTGTTGATGGTTACAGGGGCCGAATGGCCACCTCCTGCTGTTTCTCACTTGATGTTTCAGTGTTCCTGTCCACTGAGTCCGGAGGAATGTGAACAGAAATTAGTGTTTATAAACACAGAACTGATTTAAATGAAACGTGAACATTTCCTGTTTGGGTCTGAATTATGTTTTGGGCCTGGACGGGAATTGAGCTGGTGACTCTGTGACCTGGAGGTGGAGGGAAAGGGATCGGGGAAGATATGGTGTGGAAAAATAATCATGTATCTGGGGTAAATATGGAATAATGTGGGGAATGTGGTGGATGGGTCAGGCAGCATGTGAGGGGAGAGGAGCAGAGTCACCGGTTCAGGTGGGAGACCCTCCACCCGTCACCTGATCCCCTTTCCTGTTCGTGTTTTTCTGCAGATCTGCAGCATCTGTGGGTCACTGCTCTATGTGTACGTGTAGTTTCACCTTTCCCCGTTCAGACAAGTCAGTGAGATCCGGATCTGTCACATCCTCTCGTTGTGGGTGGACAATGTTTTTTTTTCTGCAATAGTTTCTGTTGTTTCATTCCACTGTTTTGAGGTGCTGAAGTGCAGCCAATGTTTCTGGGTGTCTGACCCTTTATGTGAGAATTTAGCCATTTGTATTTATCTGAGCTCATAAATGTGTAAAGTTTAGTTCAGCTTCACTTCAGAATTTCCAAAGCAACACCCAGTCAGTCAAATTGCTCCACACAATTATAATAGCTTATTACATTTTTTTTCAATTTTTGTACTATATATATGTATATTCTTATTTTAAATCACAATTGTTAAAATCTATTGTTATGAATTAGGTTCTACTGCTACCGCAGGGACAACAAATTTCATGACACATGCCGGTGCTATTAAACCTGATTCTGATATTGATATGGGAGACACACCACCGGTCACCTGATCCCAGTTACTGCAGATCGTAATGTGAGATTGAAGCATTTTCCATATATTTGCTTTCCACTGAAATGACAGCAGTTCAGTTTCCTTCTCTGGTTCCAGAGCAGAAGCTCAGTCTGTCTAATATTTCCACACAATTAAAATGGGGAATTTGTTTATTATCATCATGTACTGAGCTACAGTGACAATCTTGCCTGATGTACCATCCACACAGATAGATACATTACAACACTACATTGAGCTGATATACGACAAAACACTCACTGTAGCTAAGCATTGTGGCTGCTGTTACGAATCCCGTAACTGGGTCACTTACCAGCAAAGATAGAGAGGTCTGTTGAAGTCTGATGGCACTATTTTTAAAAGTCTTTATTCATAAAGGGGCACAAAAATAGGATTAATACAAATAATCAGATAATATATGTCGTCAATACTCAATCTAAAGCGCGGGTATAATCATAATCATCAATAAGAAATAACTCTATCGTTTGTCTAGGGGTTACTGTATTGTCCGATGAAGAAATAAAAGTCAATTGTCATTAAAGATGCAGCTCTTTTTCGGGTTGGGGAGAGAGACTTGCCTGGGTCTTTTGATGAGGCCAATCCGTTGAGTCGGGGGAGTTGGTTCCCCGTTGTTAGTTCAAAGTCGTTTTCTGTGGTATCAGCCACCGGTTCCCAGACAAGGGAACCGAACGCATGTGGCTTCCTTCAAATGGCTTCCCGCTATTACGGGATCGCTAGCGTTTCTTCTGGTGCGTCTGAGGGGCCGTCTTTACAGCCCCTCTTTATCTTGACTCGCAGGGTAGTAGATGTCAATCAGGATGGGGGTGATGCAATCTCTCTCTCAACCAGCCCACTTTGCCCGAGGGCTTGCACGTATCCTAGTCCCCAATCCATAAATGTGTCTCCAAGAGACAATGGCCAATGTTGCGTCATTTTGCATCGCTGGGGAACGAGGCATTCGGCACGTCTCTCTCCCATTTCCTGGGTCCACTGACCCAACCCACTAGTGCCCTTGCGATTCTGACAAAGGAGGGGGCTGCGGGCTTTGAATATCTGAAATGTCGGATGAGAATAAAGACTTTTCTGAAGAATGATTGCCTCCTCTTTCAGAGGGAAAAACACTCAATCTGGAAGCAGGTTGGGAAGGAGAATTGAATAGCTGGCCCGAAGAATGACTAAGAATCTATGTGAAATAAATGTGAAAGTTTCTTCAAAAAACTCCATGACGGAATCCATAGTTGAATAAATCACAGTTTGACCGCCTGCACCATGGGAGATTTTATTTGTTGACAATAGAATTCTTCCCTTCACTCAAAGCGAACAGAAACTGCCCCGAATCCGACACTTACCGGACATCACTAATCAACTCTGTTCAGTCCCAGTTCTTGCATTCTGCCATTCTGACAATCTTCCATCCATCACAGTATATTTTTGTATTAAGGGCATTTTATACTGTTTAGAAGCCTCAAGCGCGGCACATTGTCAAAGGCCTTCTGAAAATACAAGTAAGCAACTGACTCTCCTGTATTGAATCTGCCTTTTGAAACCCTCAAATAATTCCAACAGACTTATAAAGCTACATTACCCCTTCAGGAACGCACGGAAAATCCGCTCTATATTATCGTTACTCTGCATATACGAGAAATCTCATCATTAATAATGGATCCTACATCTTTCCAACCAGTGGGGTCAGGCTATCCAGCCTATAATTCCCTGCCGTTTGTCCACCTCTCTTCTCAGAGTGGAATAGATTGACATTTGATACTTCTCACTCTTCCGGATTATTCCAAAATCCAATCATTATTCAAAGTTCACCGCAAATGCCGTCCTCAGCCACGTCTTTCAGAAAGCGCAGGCTGTTGTCAGATCCACAGCCCCAGTTTCCCCGGTGCAAATACTTTGCATCTAACAACAGATGGCGACAAACTGATCAGATATCAATGTGGCAGTGAACCAGACAGAGCATCCTGGTCTCCTCCATCTGGTCCAGCTGATTAGTGCTGCTAACTTCCCGTATTTCAGCCTCTCAAGCATCTTCTCCTCAGCAATAGCAACTACACTCACTTCCATCAATAACAGTCGCAACCTTCTTTCATACTGCTGGTGTCATTCACGCTGCAGAATGATGTGAAATATTAGGTTCATCGTTACGTCAAAGGAAAGAGGGATTATACTAATTATTGTTTTAATGGGCGTGTGGATGAATTGCAGAGTTTGATGAGACGGTGGAATATTAGTGGGTGGGTTGAGAGAGAGGCAAAAAGGATTACATTGGGTACAGCATTAAGGGGCGTGTGGGAAGGACATTATGAAATTACACTAGGTGAAGTATACGAGTTTAAGTGGATAAAGCGGAATTTGGAATTCAGTCTGGTCTGAGGAGGTGACATTGTGCAGGGTGAGGTATTAAGGGAGAGAAAAGGGTTGGAATAGACGGCGAAATTATTTTTTTTCGAAGGGAGATCTAGGTGTAACGATACTCATTGGTGGGTTAATGGATGTATAGAGGGAAAGGCTGGTAGGGGATGGGAGATATTGATTGGAGTCTGAAGGAAGTTTAGAATGGGTTTGAAACACTAGTGTAGTAATCGTTCTGTATAGGGAGAGGACGTTAGGGGACGGGAGATGTTAATCGGATTGTGGAAGGATGTTAGAATGAGTTTGTAATAGGAGTGTAGTAATCGTTGTGTCGGGGGTGTTCGGTGACGGGAGATATTACTCGGAGTGTGGAGCTAGGTTAGAACGGGTTTGAAATAATGGTGCGGGAATCTTTGATCAGAGGGAGAGAAGATTGGTATTTGAGTGGGGATATTAATGGTTGAATGGATGATGGTAATACGCGAAGTTAACTGGTGTGTGATTGGAGGACTCACTTCTGATCCTTAGTATGTCAAGCAACATCTATGGCAATGAATAAACAGTCTCCGTTTTCGCCCATAGTCTTTCATCAGAGCTTGAAAAGGAAGTAGAAGTTGCCAGAATATGAAAGTTTGCAGGAGAGGAGAAGAGGTAAGATACCAAGTTGGAGAAATGAGGAATAAGGAAGGAAGTAGGGAAACATATCAGAAGTTAGATAAATCGATTTTGTTGCCATTAGATTAGAGAATACTAGACGGAATATGCGGTGTTACTTATCCAAACTAAAAGTGGCCTCATAATGGCACAAGATGAGGCCATGGACAAACATGTCGGAAACGGAGTGGGGAAATGTATTGAAAGTGTCTGGCACTGTGAATTCCCGCATTTTTGTGGATAGAGCTGAGGTGCTCGAGAAAGTGTTAATCAATATGATTAACAGTTTCCCTGCGTTCAGTCCAAGTTTACAATTTAGATTTGTACATTGAGATTTTACAATTTAGTGCCATACTTCATAACAATTGGGATTTGACTTGAATGACATGATGCGTATTTTTACCTCAGCTGTTGGAAGACACGTCAGCCTTGTGTAGTATTGAATATTCAGTGTGCCGGACCGAGTATAAATGAATGACCGTGGAGATTCATCAGCTCAGAGTTTCTTCAGCGAGATCGCGGGCAGCTGGAAGACAGGCTGAATCTCATACAGCATGATTGAAACATTTTACCGTGTGAGAAAGATATGGTACATGATCATCGCCGTTATCGGTGTTCCTGGTAAGAACATGGGCGAAGTAACATTTGCGGCTGTGACTGCGCGTTCTTTGGACCAGTTCGGTTGTTATGCGGTTATGAGTGCGGTGGAGGCATTGTGACAACACTCTGCGTTCGTTCAGAAGTTTCTTTGCAGTTTGATCCGGAGACTCGGCGGAAAATAGATCGGCAGCTGAAACAGATGTAGAGAGGAAGATCGCGGAGACGAATTCATTTTGTGGGTTCATGGCGGGCTGTTTTGATTTATCAATGCAAAGGCTCTGCTAAAGTAAATTCCGATAATCCGGAGAGCTGGGCACCTTTAGAGACTATTGGTGTAATTCCGCATCAATACTGTAGCATACTTTAAATTCAGATTGAAAGGTAATGCTCTGTGCTTTAGAAATCGCTGCAAGTTTGAAGGGAATGCGAGAAGAGAATCGTCGCTGAGATTTCGGGAAGAAACGCAAACATCACTTGTCAGTCTCAAACATCCGGAGTTTCGAAAGATTAAAGAATAAGTTCTCTGTAGGTCCAGTGTAGCAGGATTTGTTTTATTCCCTGTTACCCGTGAAGTGAAGAGGGAGTGAAGAGAAAACATAGCGAAGTCTGATGGAGCTCAGCCGGGGTAACGCCCCTGCGATACTCCGCTCAGGAACAATGAGCATTGAAGTATTTGGAACAATGCTGTAGCAGTTTGGAGCAAGTCATGACAAGACATACGAACGGGGGAAATCTGTTTTTCTAATGGACAGAGGCGGATAGGCGGTGCTTCGCTGTATGAGGAGAGTGTCAGTACTTCGGTGACGGGATCGCGGCAGTGAGAAATGCACAAGAGTATCCAGTCTTTACACATCAGCCTAAAGGAGGACAATGTTTCTGAAGTGCCTATGTTATTCCTTTTTTTTTCTTTATGTATTGGATGTTCAAAGCACTAACGTGCAAGATACGTCAGGCATTCAGTGGCTCAGGCAAAATTATTAAAAGGGCGAATAGGAACTTTCTGGTCGGACACTTTGACATGGTGTGAAGGTCCCCGGGAAGGAGTAGCTGCAGAATTTAAAAGAAGCGAGGTAAGCGGGGCCCCTGCGGGCGGGTGACGAACGGAAATCAAAGAGGGGACGAGGACATGCGACGGGTGGCTGTAAATTTGCTTTGGACTGTGTAAGTGGACAGAGGCGGAGGGAGCGGGACCGCTGTATCGCTAGAGTGACAGATCATAGGTGACAGTAACGCGGCAACCATCATCGCTGAGAAATTTGCCCTGGTAGCCAGGCTCAACGTATCACTAGAAAACCCGATTGCTGGAGATTTACATGAATTTCTCCAAAGCCCTCTCGGCAATCAATTGACAATGCCTTCTTTCCAAACACTGCTCTACTTCCAGTACCGAGCAGCGTGCCGTTTTACATTTGTAAACTTCCAGAAATGAGTTGTCTGCGAAATTGTAATGTGCTCAATTTCCAGCTTATCTGTAGCTTCAGACCCACGGAACGGTGAGACAGTAATTCACATTTTATTATTTTGCTGTTCCCGCAGTGAATTTAGTGGCGATTGTGATCCTCTCCCGGGGAAAGTGCGGCCTCTCCACCTGCACCACTCGCTACCTGGTGGCCATGGCAACCGTGGATCTACTAACCATCATATCTCAGGTTATACTGTGGCGGATCAGTTATTATTACTTCCCAGGAACTTTCCTGGACATCACCCCCGTGTGCAGTGTGATCTTTGCCCTAGGACAGGCAGCCGCTGACTGTTCAGTATGGTTCACCGTCACTTTTACATTTGATCGGTTTGTTGCCATTTGTTTCCGGAAGTGGAAAGAAAAGTATTGCACCGGGAAAACTGCGGCTGTGGTTCTGACAACAAGCGGCGTTTTGTTCTGCTTTAAAAATGTACCCTACTTCTTTATATACCAGCCTGTGAGAGTGATTGATAATATACCCTGGGACTGTACTGAAATACCGGGCTACTATACGAATCCCGGGTGGGTGGGATTTGACTCGCTTTCTACCTTCCTGACGCCGTTACTCCCGTTCGTGTTAATACTACTGTTCAACGCTCTGACAGTCAGACACATTTTAGTGACTAGTCGCGTCCGTAAGGGGCTGAGGGGTCAGAGCAAGGCGGAGAACGGCAGTGACCCGGAGATGGAGAGCAGGAGGAGGTCTGTGATCTTACTTCTCACCATCTCCGGGAGCTTCATTATCCTGTGGTCGGTATATGTTGTCGAATTCCTTTATTACACGATTTCCGGATTGGATCAGAATAATTACAATGATTCGGAATATATATTTGAACACTCGGGAGATATGTTGCTGGTGTTAAGTTGCTGCACAAACACGTTTATTTATGGGGTAACTCAGTCCAAGTTCAGAAAGCAGTTCATCAACGCAGCAAAATTTCCGCTCTTGTCAATTATTCAACTGATTAATAAATAATATATATTGAGTTGTTTTTAGAGGCGGTCGCATTGTTTTCCATCTTGACACTGCAGAACACACACACACACAGACACAGAGGCAGAGTGAAAGAGAAATCGTTGATAAAGAGATGTCGTAGCGGAAGACTGAGGGAGAAAGAGATAGTGGGCAAGAAGTGGAGGGGTGAGAAAGGCTGAGGGGACAGAGAGACTGGGGTAGAGAGACGAGTGTATGGAGAGACACACTGGGGGAAGAGGTATGAGAGACAGAATGCTGTGCTCAAGTGATAAGAGAAAGGCTTGGACAAAACATTGGGGCTGATATAGATTGGGGAACGACAGCGTGACTGGGGTAGGAGAGAGAGTGTAGGAGAGAGATACTGGGGTGAAAGATGGTGGAGTGAGTGTCTCAGGAGAGAGAGTGTGAAAGAGATTCGGAGAGAGAAAGACAGGTGCAACGAGAGACGTGGAATAGGACTGGGTAGCGAGTGCTGGCGGACAGTAACAAAGCGGGAGAGGGAGACACAGGGAGAGAGACAGGGTGATTGAGACAGAAGGGGAGTCTGGAGGATGAGACAGGTAGGGGCTGAAACGGGTACTGAGGTGAGAAAAGAACTGAGTGAGAAGATAGTGTGGAAAGAGAGACTGTGCTAGGGATACGGGGAGATAATGATAAGGGAAAAAAGAGACAGGAAAGAAGATGGGGAAGGAGCGAGACGGGCGAGAAGACAAGGGGAAAGAGGGAAGGCGATAGAAGACGGTGGTAGAGATGGGAGTCGAGCGCAAGATTGCAGGAGAGGCATGCCAGGGAGCGATACGGGGGGGAGGGGGAGAGAGAGAGTGAGAGAGAGACGTGGGCGAGGGTAATAGTAACTATCTTTTCTTTCAGTTAGTCCTGACGAAGGGTCTTCGCATGAAGCGTCGACTGTACTTCTTCCTGTAGATGTTGCCTGGCCTGTTGTGTTCCACCAGCATTTTGTGTGTGTGTTGCGTATATTCTCCACGGGCTGTGTAAACACAAAGCTTGCAAAAACAGTGTAACAACTCTGATCCACTTTGTGCCTCCATGATCCTGGCCCATGAGCGGGTAGAAAGGACGGGATCGGCGGAACCAAGTAGGAAAGACGGCAGTATTATGTGAAGTGTTGTCTGAAATAAGGAGATCTGGATCCGAATCCTAGTCCCACCCAATATATTCTCCGATTAGTGAATAAAACCAGTAGATATAAATCAGACTTGAACAGACGAATGTAACGAAATTTCTTTCGCGCTTGTGCCTGCGACTGACCGTCTTTCCTTTGCAGGACCAGGTAAGTAGATTGAAGGCGGATAGGAAGTAGTGATAGCAAAGTTGATCAGGAATGCGGGGGAGAATGTTCACTGTAAAGATAAAGATGAAAACCAGGTAAGTACATTGAAGGAAGATGGTAAATAAAGATAGGAAAGTTGATGAGTGAAATGCGGGGAGGATTTTCTCAGTAAAGGTAAAGAGAAAAAAATGTGAAAGTAGCTCCAGCAGACTGAACGAGTAGCGAAATCCCGGGGAGATCCGCTGGTGCCGCCAATCCCCCCTGCTGATGAGGTCTGGTTGGAAAGTGGATATACGAGATATGTGATTTCTTTTGCTAGTGGCTTGTGTGGTTGGACACAAGGACGGTGGCTCTATGGGAGTCTTTTTAGTTAAAGAAAATCAAATATTTTCAACAAGAAACTGGTAGCGGAGACGGAGACCCTACGTGGGATTATGATTATATAAAATGGTGTTTTGATTTATGCATTTTAATTTGTTTATTTGTGCCTGGCTAATCGGAGGATGTTGGCCTTGCTTTGATACGTGATTGTGCTTTGTGTGTGTTGTGTGCGCTGCTGTGCTTTACAGCCTGGGTCGGAGAAACGTTGTCTCCTTTGTCGGTGTGCATGTGTGCAGTTATATGACAGTAAACTTGACTTGAGTTGAATAAGTGCTGGAGGAATTTAAGAGACACCAATCTCCGAAACAACAAAAAAAGGACTGACTGACCAAACGATGTTCAAACAAAACAAAGAGGAGGCGTCTCTATCCTCACCTAGACAGCCTGAGCCCTGGCCGGAATCAGGTCTGGACGAGGTTTTAATGTTAAATAAAAACACAAAATGCTGGCAGAACTCGGCAGGCCAGACAGCATCTATGGGAAGAGGTAGTGACGACAGGCCGAAACCTTTCAGCAGGAGTGAAGTAACATGTTAGCAGATGCTACACGACAGAATCAAACACCCCGACCCCGCCTGATAACGCTCAGGCAACTGAAGCAGAGGGGCAGGAGGGGGACAAACGGCAAGACAAAGAACTATGCAAGGAAAGATGACCCCATTTTTAGGACCGCTTCTGAACCGTCGAGGGGTCTCAAAAAAGGGACATGACTATAATTTGCGTATTGAAACAGGAAATGGGGGAGAAATTTTTTTTAAAAAAAGCAAATTCAGAACTCTTACATCATATCCAAAAAAATATATGATTTGCACCACCGCGGTAACTGGGCTATAGACCCCGCCTGAAGTCCGGGCTCTGGGGCAAATTTGTGAAATTTATAACTCCTTGCCTGGAAATGTTCAGATGTTCTGAAAAGTGGTGTGTGGAACCCACTTGGCCTGAAGTACAAAGCGCGTTTGAATTCCCCAGAGGAATAGAGGGGGAAACGATAATGATGGATATTCCGTTACCATGGGGACGTGGTTAAAGGGGACCGTGTTCGGCTGCCCGTGTGGGGCAGTCCGTCAGCATAGTGATTTTGGAGAGGGAACCAGGTGCAGGCAAATATCAGGAGACAATATAACTGACTTCATTTCCCGTTTCCTGACACATGATAGACTTGCAGAGCAACTCTGCGCTGCCGTACACAGAATTGAAAATACACTTGGACTAAGATGTTAACCAACGACAGCTTATCCTGACATGCCGACCTCTGATGCATTTCCATCGCACCGTCCGATACACTGAAACATCTCAGCCGAGCGATCACCAGAAGCTCCTTTCCGTGACTAACAGAGCAGAAACTCTTTCTGTAACTGAACACATCTATTATGGTCCAACGGACAAAGTGGAAGAAGGGCTTTCGAGAGAATATCTGAATGAGCGATTTAAACTGCCAAACGTAACCCCTCATGTCACCACAGCCATCAAACCCCCCGCAACTCCTGAACTACTCGGACCCGCGCTTCAGACTTTACAGGGTTAAACCGCACACAGTGTATAACCCTGCCTAATACTAACGCTACTCTACAACTTCATTCCGCTTAGGCTGAATGTACAATATTTCCTTCTTCATCGTTAAAAGAAAGTTTGACCTGTTTGCTCCGCCCACTTTGCCTGAGTATGTCGTACGCGCGTTGCTTTCGCAGGCACCTCCCTCTCATGAAACCTGTCACAAAACACTTTTCGTCCAGGAAGAGCTTGTACCAACCTGTAGTCCTTGTAATTCTCTTATTTTACCTGTTCCGAAACCAGGTCGTGATAATGTGTGACTTTTGTTTGCAATACTTAAGGGGGATTAGCAGGATAGCATGTCAAGGGTTTACTGATGGCAATTTAGCAGAACGACACGGGGCCGCAGAGAACTCAGTGCATAGCGCTCTGCACAATTACCAGCAGTTGTGAGAGGCATGCCTGGGTGTCTGACATCTGTCTCCGACATTACAATTCAAAAAACATAGAACATAGAAACCTACAGCCCATTACAGGCCCTTCGGCCCACAATGTTGTGCCCACCATGAAACCCACTCTAGAAACTGCCTTGGATTTCCCTGGTGCATAGACCTCTACTTCTCATAGTTCCATGTACCTATCCAAGAGGCTCTTAAAGACCCTATTGTATTCGCTTCCATCACCGCCGCCGGCAGTGTATTCCACGCACCCAACACTCTCTGTGTGAAAACTGAACTCTGACATTCCCTCGGTACCTATTTCCAAGCACCTTAAAAGTATACCCCGCGTTTTAGCCAGTTTGTCCCTGGGAAAAAAAGCCACGGGTTATCCACACGATCAATGCCACTCATCACCTTGTACATATAATTATGGTAGAAACGTCCGATCCTATTAAATGGGATCTCCCTGATGAAGTGTGTCGGCCCGGAACATTGACTGTTTACTCTTTTGCACAGATTCTGCCCGGCTTGCTGAGCTCCTTAGGATTGTGTGGGTATTACTTTGATTTCCAGCGTCTGCAGATGTTCTATTGTTTGCGATTAAACTGGGACAACAGTCAACAACATAAGAAGCTGCACTGCAGACACGAGACAAAATTAACCCCAGGTCATTACCAACTCCGGAATGCGATGGCCTGGTCATGTAATCTTGTCAGACATTTATGTTGCAGTCTTTAAGCCACTCAATCTGATTGGGAGATAATTGGACAAGACTAGAATGACGTCGCTTGGGATTCACGCTGCTTTGGTGTTCACGGTGGCCGGAGATGGGACACAATCCTTAAGGATCAATAGAAACATTATTTATGATAAAGCGTTGAGTTAGTATTAACTTTACTTTGCCCAGTCCTCGACCGGACGGATGGTGTGAGTAATGCTCCGTCAGATCTTTGATGATCAATATAAATATATATTCCTGAATGAGATATCCTTTGCTCGGTACGCGACCGGACAGAAGGTGTGGTCAGAGAGAAACAGAGAACAGAGGGAAACAAAGGGAAGGAAACAGACTGTGACGGGGCCTCGGGATGTGAACAGAGATAAATCCGGAGATATGCGGGGACAACGAGGAAGCAGGTCGGAGATGGAGATGGAGTTGAAAAAGAAGGAAAAGAACGCACACACGCTCTGTTCCAGCCCGATCATGTCTCCCTCACGGTGAAACTCACTCGTCTACAATGAGATTAGATTTTGTTCAGAACGGGACCGGACTTGTGGACAGAGAGAAACAGGGAACAGAGGAAACAGATTTTCACGGGACCTCAGGATGTGAAAGGAGATAAAGAGGCAGATATGAAAGGACAAAGCGGAGCAGTCCGGAGATCGAAAAGGAGTTGGAAAAGGAAAGAAACACACACACACACACACACACACACGCACGCACACGCACACACACACACACACATACTCACACACACTCACAGACACACAAAATATTTCTCTCTCTCACTCACACACACACACACACACACACACACACACACACACACACACACACACACACACACACACACACACACACACACACACACACACACACACCTCCGCTATGTTTCAGTCTGATCACGCTCTTAAACTATCTTCTCCACATCTGTAGTATCTGTGTGTACCTATGTTTATATGTATGTGTGTTGGTGTGGGTTTGTGCGTATGAGCGCGTGCGTGTTTTTATGTGTATATGTGTCTGTCTGTGTGTGTGCGTGTGTATGTTTGTGCGTGTGTCTGTGTGTGCGTATGTGTGTGTGTGTGTGTGCGTGCGTGCGTGTGTGTGTGGGTGTGTGTGTGTGTGTGTGTGTGTGTGTGTCTGCGCGCGCGCGTGCGTGTGTGTGTGTGCGTGCGCGTGTGTGTGGGTGTGTGTGCGAGTGTGTGTGTGTTTGTGCCTGTGTCTGGGCGTGCGTATGTATGTGTGTGTGAGCGTGTGTGTGTGTGTGGATGTGTGTATAGGTGTGCTTGTGTGTGTTTTTATTGTGTGTGCGCATGTGTATGGATGTTTGTGTGCAACTGTTAAATATCACAAAATCTATATGCATAAATTTTGTTATTCGTGCTGTGGATTTTGAACAGTAAAGTGACAGACAAAATCGCTGTAAAATCCGCCTGAGGAACAGTTAGATGCTGAAACACTGTGGCGTTCATTTTGCTGTAGGAATATGATGGTCTGATAAGGCTTTCATTCACTGCCCTGTGGGTTACGAGCACAACCATTAACATGTTTCTCCATGGTGTAAATACCGGCACAATTTAACAAAATACTTTCTGCCATGTATAGATTCCCTTCCGATAAGATCTCATGGTTTAAAATAATACCCGTGTCTTTGGCATTTCCTTTACAGTGTCCTTCGCAGGACCGTCAAATAAAGCCAAGTCATCAAGTAAAGGCATATTGAAAAGTATTATGTACACAAACACACACACATACACACACACACACACACACACACACACACACACACACACACACACACACACACACACACACACACACACACACACACACACACACACACACACACAAACACACACCTCCTCTATGATTCAGTCTGATCACGTTCCCCACACCGGCGTGGGGGAAGGAGTGAGCGAGGACAACGTGAGAGATATTGGGAGTAAAACACCGTGAGCGTCACTGAAAATGATGAATCAGAAACAACGGAGAGAATGGAAAAAACGGAGAGGATTTTAACTGGACCAACCCAGAGTAAAACGCTGTCAGATGTAAGGGAGATTATTAAAGTTAAACGGGCGGGACCTGACTATAGACCCTCCATCGGGGTGAATTACAGCTGAGGTGACCGCTACATATTACATATTTGATGAAGGACACATTTCACCTGTACGGTGTAAACAGCGAGTGAAATATATAATCACAAAACGCATGCGTATTTCACAGCGCTCAGTTGTTACCCGTGGTTCTACATATCGGCAAGTGGATAGATTACGGAGGAAACATGGTGTTTGACTGAAATCTCCGGCAGAAAACAACAAGTCGCTCTAGGATTTAACGAATTTGGTTAACAGTTTCAGCGGGTATTTCACCGCGTTCTTCAGCTCCTCTCTGAACTTGCTCTGAGTCACGGCGTAAATACATGTGTTGGTGCAGGAGCTGAGGATCTGCAGCATCGTCGCCGTGGAGTCTGCGATATAAATCGGATCCGTGTCCGTGTAACGAGGGATGGTTGCAATCAGTACGTAAATATCAAAAACCAGCAGAGTTAACCACAGAAATATAAAACTACCGGTTATACTGAATAGTAAAACGACCGATTTCCTTCGGTTCTCCATCTCCGGGTCCTTGTCATTCTTTCCGTTACTGCGGACCCGGATCCCCATCCGGACTTTATTGGCGGTAAAAATCCGTCTGACTGTCAGAGCATTGAACAATAAAATCAGAACAAATGGGAGACAAGGCATGAAAATACGATGAATCATACGAAGTGCGGCCCACCAGGGGGACGTATAGAAATTCTCTTTGCTGACACAGCCATAGAAAACTCCATCAATTATCATCGAAGGCTCCAATGTAAAGTAGAAAGGGATACTTTCTAAACAGCCCAGAACACTCACTGTCCCGATAACCACAGACGCCGTTCTTTCGGTGCAATATTTTGTTTTCAGCTTTTCACAACAAATGGCCACAAATCTGTCACAGGTGAACGCGACTGTCAGCCAGACAGAGACCCCGGTGCTTCCTATGAGCAGGCAACGAACAACCCTGCCAACGGGAGTCCAATATAGGAAGGAAGAACTAAAGTATATGAGACCAGTCCAGTTCAACAGAGGGTCAGAGATAACGACCAGGAGATCGGCCGCCGCCATTCCCAGCAGGTAGCGAGTGATGCATTTGGAGAGACCGCACTTTCCTCGGGACAGGATAACAATCGCCAGCAGGTTAACTGCAAGAGGAAGGGAAAGAAGCAGAGAAACTACTGACCTGTCAGGGCAATATGGAGCGCTGCCTGCTGCGAAAACAATGGGATTAATATTGTCAGCGCCTTCCGCCCATGACTGAAATGCGGGACTGGGCGGGTGGCTGTGGAAACAAGTAGCGAGAGAAACACTTCAGAACATCGGAATTAACTCTCAGTTTCTGCCGTTTGCAGATGTGACAGCGGCTTACCGGGAATTCCAACGGCTGAAATAACAGGGTAGTAAATCTCTTCTATCCGCCAGATTACTGGATATTCCATTTGAGTGACGCAGTGAACGCGATTGCTCTGAATTCCACAGCTCGGCAAGACACTCTGGGCTGACGTACTGCAACAGGCTCTGATTTATACAGGGGATCAATCTCCAGTGACAAGGTCCCACCTCCCACCATTGTTATTGAACAAACAAATTGCATCACCGGTAGTGTCTCAGGTGTAAATTCTGTGGGGATGTGACATTAAAAAGTCAATACCATTGGAATTACCACATTCAGATCCCTCTGTGTAATTCGACCAAAATGTGCAATGAGACCAGTAAGTGAGCAATGAGCGGCTTCATTTACAACATTCCACAGCTGTATTGGCAGCGGTCACTACTGTTCCCATTTTCCAAGCTGAAACTTTCACCGTGATTCTCTTTCCACAAGCATTCCGGAATCGATTTTCCCAGCATTTTCAGCAATTTTCACTGTCACGCCTGCTGTTTCATCTACAGATAGATCCGGTTTCCCCTCAGTGTGCTCTGGATCCAGGGACACATGAAAACCCCTCCCAGTCTCCTCCTGCAGACTTCAGTTTAATATCTTTCACTTTTTAATTCAGCTGTCCACTCTGGCTGCTTAGACACCAAACCCATCCCACCCCATCCGACTATGTGTCACCATATACAAAATATAGTCGTTGTGTACACAGACACACGGTCCAGTTCTCCTTCAGACACCAAACTCATCCCACCCCGTCCGACGATGTGTCACCATATAAAAAACATAGTCGTTGTGTACACAGACACTCGGTCCAGTTCCCCATCAGACACTAACCCATCCCACCCCGTCCGACTATGTGTCACCATATACAAAACATAGTCGTTGTGTACACAGACAGTCGGTCCAGTTCCCCATCAGACACTAACCCATCCCACCCCGTCCGACTGTGTGTCACCATATACAAAACATAGTCGTTGTGTACACAGACAGTCGGTCCAGTTCCCCATCAGACACCAAACCCATCCCACCCCGTCCGACTATGTGTCACCATATACAAAACATAGTCGTTGTGTACACAGACACTCTGTCCAGTTCTCTTTCAGCCCTGGACGACATCGATGTTTACGTCATTTTGATCACTTTCCCCAGTATAATGTTTATTTTCGACACCTTCGATAAGTCCGGAACTGTTCACGGTTCCCTCCATCTCTTAAGCTATCTTCTCCACATCTTTAGAATCAGTGTGTATCTATGTTTGTGTGTGTGTGTGTGTGTGTGTGTGTGTGTGTGTGTGTGTGTGTGTGTGTGTGTGTGTGTGTGTGTGTATATGTGTGTGCCTGTGTGTATGCACATGTGTGTGTGTGTGTGTGTGTGTGTGTGTGTGTGTGTGTGTGTGTGTGTGGATGTGCGTGTGTGTGTGTATGCATGTGTGTGTGTGTGTGTGTGTGTGTGTGTGTGTGTGTGTGTGTTTTATTGTGTGTGCGCATGTGTATGGATATTTGTGGGCAACTCTTATATATCACAAAATGTACATGCATAAAATTTGTTATTCGCGCTGTGGATTTTGAAACGGAAAAGTGACGGACAAAGCCGCTGTTAATCCACCTGAGGAACAGTTTGATGCTGAAATACTGTGGCGTTCAATTAGCTGTAGGAATATAATGGGCGGATAAGAGCATTCACTGTCCTGGGTGTTACAAGCACAACCACAACACGTTTCTCCATGGTGTAAATACCGGCATGATTTAACAAAATACTTTCTGACGTGTATAGATTCCATTCCGTTTTGATCTCATGGTTTAACATAATGATTCCCATTACTTTGGCATTTCCTTTACAGTGCCCTTCGCAGGAACGTGAAATAAAGCCACGACATCAAATAAAGTTATATTGAAAAGTATTATCAACACACGTACACACACACACACACACACCCTGATACACACAAACATTCTTTTACACAACGCGCACACAGATTCACTCTCTCACACTCAAACACATATATACTCACACACAGACCCTCTCTCTCCCGCAGAGTGTGCGTCTGTGCAATTCATACTGTATATACCAGTTTCCACTGCAGTGTGAGAGTGTGGGGTTCATTCCGTATCTGTCAGTCTCTGTTACAGTGTGAGAGTCTGGGTTTCATTCTGTATCTGTCAGTCTCTGTTGCCGTGTGAGAGTGTGAGTTTCATTCTGTATCTGCCAGTCCCTGTTACAGTGTGAGAGTCTGGGTTTCATTCTGTATCTGTCAGTCTCTGTTACAGTGTGAGAGTGTGGGTTTCATTCTGTATGTGTCAGTCTCTGTTACTGTGTGAGAGTGTGTGTTTCATTCTGTATCTGTCTGTCTCTGCTACATTGTGAGAATGTGGGTTTCATTCTGTATCTGTCAGTCTCTGTTACAGTGTGAGAGTGTGGGTTTCATTCTGTATCTGTCAGTCTCTGTTACAGTGTGAGAGTGTGGGTTTCATTCTGTATCTGTCAGTCCCTGCTAAAGTGTGAGAGTGTGGGTTTCATTTTGTGCCTGTCAGTCTCTGTTCCAGTGTGAGAGAGTGGGTTCCATTCTGTATCTGTCAGTCCCTGCTAAAGTGTGAGAGTGTGGGTTTCATTCTGTGCCTGTCAGTCTCTGTTACAGTGTGAGAGTGTGGGTTTCATTCTGTATCTGTCAGTCTCTGTTACAGTGTGGGAGTGTGGGTTTCATTCTGTATCTGTCAGTCTCTGTTACAGTGTGAGAGTGTGGGTTTCATTCTGTATCTGTCAGTCTCTGCTAAAGTGTGAGAGTGTGGGTTTCATTTTGTGCCTGTCAGTCTCTGTTGCAGTGTGAGAGTGTGGGTTTCATTCTGTATCTGTCAGTCTCTGTTACAGTGTGAGAGTGTGGGTTTCATTCTGTATCTGTCAGTCCCTGCTAAAGTGTGAGAGTGTGGGTTTCATTTTGTGCCTGTCAGTCTCTGTTCCAGTGTGAGAGAGTGGGTTCCATTCTGTATCTGTCAGTCCCTGCTAAAGTGTGAGAGTGTGGGTTTCATTCTGTGCCTGTCAGTCTCTGTTACAGTGTGAGAGTGTGGGTTTCATTCTGTATCTGTCAGTCTCTGTTACAGTGTGGGAGTGTGGGTTTCATTCTGTATCTGTCAGTCTCTGTTACAGTGTGAGAGTGTGGGTTTCATTCTGTATCTGTCAGTCTCTGCTAAAGTGTGAGAGTGTGGGTTTCATTTTGTGCCTGTCAGTCTCTGTTGCAGTGTGAGAGTGTGGGTTTCATTCTGTATCTGTCAGTCTCTGTTACAGTGTGAGAGTGTGGGTTTCATTCTGTATCTGTCAGTCCCTGCTAAAGTGTGAGAGTGTGGGTTTCATTCTGTGCCTGTCAGTCTCTGTTACAGTGTGAGAGAGTGGGTTTCATTCTGTATCTGTCAGTCCCTGCTAAAGTGTGAGAGTGTGGGTTTCATGCTGTATTTGTCAGTCTCTGCTCCAGCTTTAAGTGTGTCGTCTCAGTCCTGTACCTCTGAGCCGTTGATTCAGTGTGAGCGGGATTATTTTTTCCCTTCTTTGCCGCTGTTCCTCAAATCTAGCAAATACTCTTAAAATAGATACTGTATTCCCTGAGCTATTTTAAGAACAAGAGTCTCCTGCAGTACATTTATGTTACAATTTTGAGATAGACACTGCATTGATGAATGTTGGCGGTTGTATTGATTGCTACATTCGGCGTAACAGATTCACATAGCAAAGGGACCATTCGGCCCGGCATCGTTGTGCACGCCAATTGAGCAGCGCTTGATCTGTAGTTTTCTGTGGCTTCGCAACTCAACATTTCAAATTTTGAATGAAAAAAAAACAAATTAAATAATCTCATTAATTTAAATAAATAAATAAATTGATAGATAAATAAATAAATAAGATTAATTCAGTAAATTACCCAAAACAAATGCATCGCGATTCATATTCTAGCAGCATTTATATGAATACATTCCCTCAGCCATTTTAAATTGCTCCATTCACCGTGTATCTCTGCACTGTTATTTTTGCCGATTTTGTCACGTATTCCTCAATGTGCACCACAGTATGAAATGATTCAAGTGATGTCCGACTCAGAAATCATATAATATTATTTTCGATTTTCTTATAACAACTTATGACGTGTCTACTTTTTCGCCATCTGTATTTTTCATTAATATGATATTGACTACCTTGTTTTGTGCAACTTTGAGAGCTTGTGAGTAGGAATGTGAGGAAAGCTCAAGTTTCACATTTGGAGGATGGAGGTTATAACCCAACAGATGACAAACCTGTACCATCAGTTCCCTTGGTGAAGTAAATATCTGCGAAGACAAGGTAAAACAGTTATGGATTTAAAAATGTTGAATGCTCAGTTTAGGACTTCCCAGGAAAGCAGCGGTGAGGCTGGTGAGTTAAGGAAACTAGAATCAAGTTGGGTGGTGAAATGGAATCCAGATGACAGGGCTGACAGAGAAACCACCAAACTGTACACATATAGACTTAGTCACGACCCAGGTGATATATTGGCACGATGACATTTGTTGGCATCAAGGAGAAGATAGAACTATGGAGCAGATGAAGAATCTATCCGGTGGCGAAAATTGCGACGAGATACAGAACATTATCGTAAGAATTGTTTGATTTCTGCCCGGTGATAATCCACATAAATCGGCTGGCGAAGCAGTTTCAGGACACGCACTCCCGTAGTAGGACCATGTGTTAATATGCAGGTTTATGTTATTGGATCTTTATCTCCATCCGCTGGCGGACTGAAATAAATCCTCAAGATAGTGGATGCGTTCACCAAGTGGATAGATTTCTTCTCAACTCGATAATGAAGACGGCTGACGCTACGGACGGGATTTTGTCCGAGAGAGTTTTCTACCTGTTAGGGATTGCCAAGGACGTTGGAATCAGATGAAAGTCCCGACTTCACCACACAGGTGATACAAAATCTAATGTAACAGTTTCGGGTTTAAGAGAGGTTCCATATCCCCTATCGACCACAACGCAGTGCGATTATTGAAGAGATGAGCAGGACTTTAAAAGCCATGTTAGCTAAAATGGTTAAACGACACATGGGACACTGTCTTACCCTATGTTCGTATGATAGCTGTTGTCTGCCCCGTTCGGATATGATCGAAGTGCCGAGAGAGAGAGCCACTATGATGTGGGTCAAGAGTTCTGAACCAAACAGGGTACTGAATATTACGCTCATAGTGGAAAACGAAGCCAACACTGAGCTGAAAGGAATAATTAAATGTAAAATGAACACAGCTCATCTTCAGAGCCAGTGGACTTGACAGCCCAATTTCTCAGGCAATGCGGGGTGCAAGCAGGCAGCAAACCATTGCTGTGCTTTGCTCAAGTATCGACGAAAAGTAATAATTAGCTGATACATGCATATTCACTAGCCCAATTGCCGTAACTGCTGCGCTACCGTTACTGTGTTTCGGACAGGGAATGCCCTCCCTTGGTCAAGCCGCTGAGGCGTCACAGACCTGTGTCCGCTGGAAGTCCTGGATGAGCGACTTGTCAAAGATGTCCTTCGTCAGGAGGCGCCGCACCATATAGACCAGGAAACCAACCATCAAGCGAGGAGGAGGGTGGGGCGCGGTGACTCGGGCCAGGCTGATAACATCGTATACTGGGTATATCTTCAGTGATGCTGGTAGACATAATCTATACGACACCTCGTTAAAAGCCGTTTCCACGACAAACGGGTCCCATATAGCGCGGTGCCAATTTGCGGCTCCGAACTTTCATGCGAAGATCCCTTGGTGCATCCAAATTCCCGCTCCTGGTTTGAATGGCCTTGCCTGTCGAAGGAACGGATCAGCCTGCCGGATTTGTTCTTTCTGGGCGCGCAGCAGAGAAGCCCTGGCTCATCTCGAGGAGCGCTTGTAGCGCTGGGTCAACTGTTGAGCAGCAGGAACTCCTGCATCAGTCTGTTGCTCAGGGTAGAGCGGGGGCTGGAACCTCTTCTGGGATTCAGAGGACGACTGGAGGTTATTGTGGGCGATCTCTGCTTAAACCAATTGTGACCTCCAGGACGGGGGTTTGGAGGAGACAAAACAATGCCTGGTTGTCTCCAACTCCTGGTTCACTCTCTCAGTCTAGCCATTGGATTTGGGGTGGCCGCCTTCTGAATAGTCTGAGACAGGGTAGTAAAGTTTTGGCTCAGCAGGGCTGCGGTGAGAACAGCCGGAGGGAAGGTAAGTAGGTAAGTTCATCCCTTATTTAGTATTCAGATCTTGAGCGTGTATGTCTGCAGAGCCAGTGTCTTGTTCTGACGTCAGATGTGGGATATTCCGTAGACTCCCAGTGTCCCGGATGCCATATCGGCGCCCGATGCACCGAGATGCAGCTCCTCAGAGAGCGTGCCAGGGACTGGAATCCAGCTCGATGCCCATCTGTCATGGCCCCGTCTGGCAACACCTCCCCCCCCCCACATCTTGCTATTATCTCCTGGACTGAGCCTTAATCCCCTCGTCTGATTCCCAATTGTTCCAAATTCCATTAATTTCAGCGCACCTGGTTTCCATTAGCAAACCTAGGATAAAACTCGGGCATCACAGCCATGCTTTTCCAGTTCGTTGGTCGACCTGGAGTAAACCTCGTTTCTGGATTCCTTAGGACTGTCAGTTCTAAGCTCCGCACCATTTCCTGGATAGCCTACGTAAACCTTGTCTCCGTGTAAAGACTCTCCTGGATACCGGTTTCCTGTTCGCGACTGTGCTAACGCCTCACGACTCTGCCTCCGCGCCTGTGTCCTGCACTTGGGTGCGTCCCCAGCCACGTCCTTGCAGCACCATCGGCTTGTGAGGGAAAGTGAGGCAATGATAGACAGGAGCTACAAGGAGGCCGTCACAACAATGGTTCAGGAGACAGATAAATGGTTGACTATCAAGTGGAGGGTGGGGGACGTCAGAGTGTGGTGGTCACTGTGACCGTCCCTCTCAACAATAAGTACCGCATTTTGAGTACTGCTGGGGGGATGAGCTACCGAATGGAAGCAAAAGTTTTGCCGTGAGTCTGACCCTCTGGCAAACAGGAAACACGGATTATAGTTTGCCCGGTAGGTGCCACGATCCAGGGCATTTCTGGACGCGTCCTGAAAATGGAGTGTGAGCAAACAGAAGTCCTGGTACATATTGTAACCACCGAAATAGGAAGAAAAGTGGTGGTGGTCCTGAAAAAAAAAATAGAATATAGGAAGTTAGGAAAGAAGCTGCGAAACAGAACCTCAAGGGTAGTAATCTCGGGTTTACAGCCTGTGACTGCGACAGTAAGGATGGGATGGAATGAAGAGGCAGATATATGCGTGGCTGAAGAATTGAAGCAGGGAGCAGGGATTCGGATTTCTGGATAATTGGGAACATTTCTGTGGCAAGTGGGACCGCTTCCATAGGGACGAGTTGCACTTGAATCTGAGGGGGGCATTATTCTTGCAGGCAGATTTACAAGAGCTGCATGCAGTGGTTTAAACTAATATGGCAGGGAATGCGAACCAGGCTGATAGAGCTGGGGATGAGACAGAAGATTAACAACCATATGGTGGGTGTTACTACCTAAATGTAAGAAAGGACAAACCAAGGACTTACTACATATGCAGCCAGAGCAAAGAGTTAATTTGTACCGCAGAGACAAAATTCAAAATGGCGAAGGATGCAGGACTGAAGGTGCTCTGTATAAATGCGCGTAGCATTCAGTGGGCTACCTCGTAACGCAATTAGGAATGGGTGGGTATGATATTGTGGGCATCAATGTGTTGAGGTTGTTGGAAGGCCATAGTTGAGAGCTTAACATCAAAGGATATGCTCTGTATGGAAAGAACAGTCAGGAAGGCATAGGCCGTGGTGTGAATCTGTTGGTAGGAGTTGGAATTACATCTTCAGAAAGAGGTGACACGGGGACAGAGAATTTTTCAACTTTTGATTGCGTGGATTTAAGAAATTACAAGGGTAAATTAAAAAAAAAACATCATGAGAAACATATAAGGCCTCCGAACATTAGCCGAAGTGTGGGTTGAGATTGCAGAGGTTGCTCGTAAAGGCATGCAATAGGGTAATGACACAATTGTAACGGGGGATCTCAATATGCAGGGAGACTGGGAAAATCAGGTGGGTGTCGGATCGCCAGGGAGTAAAATCGCTAATTACCTACAGGATGGCTTTTTAGAGCAGCCTGTGTTTGAGCCTACTCAGTGAAAGGCTGTCTTAGATTGGGTGTTGTGTAATAACCCCGATGGTTATTAGGCAACTTAACGCAAAGGAACCGTTAGAAGGCAGGGATCATAATATGATTGAAGTCACACTGCAATTTGCGACGGAGAAGCATAAGGCACATGCATCTCTATCCCAATGAAATAAAGGCCATTGTGGGACATGAGAGACGAGGCTGCGCCTCAGGTGGATTGAAAGGGAACAGTAGGGATAACGTCAGTGCAGCGGAGGCTGAGGTTTCTTGGAATAGTTCACAAGGCTCAAGATAGATATACCAAACAGAAGAAGAGGTTTTCAAAGGCGGTGTCCGGCAACCGTGTCTGACAAAGTTAAAGGGTTGCATAGAAACCGCATCTAAAGTAGGAAATTGGATTATTTCGAAACTTCTAAAATCCAACAAAAGGCAACTAAAAAGTTATAATAAAGGTAAAGATGACATATGAGGATAGACTCGTCAATAATATAAAACAGGATACCAAGCTGGTTTTCCAGTTACATAAAGAGTAAAAGGGATGTGAGAGTTGGTAGTGGAAAACGATCCTCGTGAGGGGGTAGTAGGGGACTGGGAAGTGGTAGATGAACGTAATGGGTACTTTGCATCTGCCTTCACAGTGGAATATACTCGCAGTGTGCCAGAGTTCCGCGAACGTCTGGAAGCAAGAGCGAGCGCTATTCAATTACAAAGGAGAACCTGCGAGACAAACTCAAAGGTTTGAATGTAGATAAGGCACCAGGGCCAGGTGACCTCCATTCCGGAGTTCTGAGGTAGGTTGCTGATAGGTTGAATCCTGAAATCAAACCGAAACATGATCTTTGAACAATCACTTGATTCTGGCACGGCTGCGGACGGCTGGAAGATTGCAAATGTCACTCGACTCTTTAAGAAGGGAGGAAGGCAAAAGAAAGGAAATTATTGGATCGAGAGCCACAAAGGTGGGGAAACTGCTGGAATCTATTATTAAGTATGAGGATTAGAGGTACTTGGTGACTAATGATAAAATAAGTCAAAGACAGTATGGTTTCTCTCAAGGGAAATCTTGCCTGAGAAACCTGTTAGCCTTCTTCGAGGAATTAACTAGCAGGGTGGACAAAGGATGATATGAAGATAGGTGGAATGGTAAAAGTCGTGCTGAAGAAGCAATGCGATTGCAGAAGGACTTTAAAAAATTGGAAGAATGGGCAAACAATTGGCAGATGGAATACAGTGTTGGGAATGCATTTTGGTAAAAGGAACAATAGTGCAGACTATTATCTAAATGGGGAGAAAGTTCAAACGTCATAAGCACAACGGGACTTATGAGTCCTCCTGCAATCGCATTGCTTCCTCTGCACGACTGACCCGTCCACCCAGCAAGACCCGTGAACTTACAGGCTGAGTCTGTGGTAAGGAAGGCAAATCAAATGTTCCATTTATTTCGAGGAGTGCATAATTTGAAAGCAAGCATAATATGAAAGAAAGCATAATGTTGATGAGCATTTAGAAGTCGCTATTTAGGAGGAACGTGGAGCATTGTCAATCGTTTTTGTCACCATATTTCAGAAAGGATGTGTTGTCAATGGGGAAGGTCAGGGCGAGCTTCCCGAGGAATGAAGGAGCTAACATATGATCAGCTGGCAGATATAGGCACGTACTCACTGAAATTTCGAAGAATGCGTGGGGATATCAATAAAACCTACAGGATGTTGAAAGAACTAGATAGGGTGGATGTGGGGAAGATTTCCCTCTGATGGTCTTTTCAAAAACTAGAGGGCAAAGCCTCAGAAGTGAGGGGAGACCCCCTTTAGAATAGAGGTAAGGAGGATTTATTTTAGCCATAGAGCAAAATCATCTGGGCTCCTGAGTTGCAGGCCAAGTCCGTGTCTATATTTAAGGTGGAAGCTGATTGCTTTCTGATCAGTCAGGGCACCAAGTGATATGAGGAGGTCAACTGTATGTGGGGTCCTAGATCAGCCACGATGGAATGTCAGAGTAGGCTCGATGGGCTAAATGGCCTTATTCTGTTCCTATGTCTTACGGTCTTAAATGAGCATGCAGTAGATTCGGATCTGCGGGCATATCTGGGTCTGAAAACTGGATTTGGAGTTGGGAAAAGTGAAGGGTCTGAGGGCAGAGTGTTTTTACTGATCAGTAGTGGAGCGGTACGGAATCTGTGTAATAGATCGTTTTGGTTGTTATATTTATGATCTCACAGATCGTTACTGTGAAGAGAGGATTGTTGAGGAGGAGAGTGGGCAGGGAAGATACCCGGAGATGAGCAATTCGGAAAAGTTATCGGGAAAGTAAAGGTGATGTGGTTTCCTGCGTCAAGGGTATAAGCAACCTTTGCAAGTGAGGAGTTTGCGTGTAGATGCAGCTTCCCTGGAGGTGGAGGAAAGAGGACACGCTAACAGATGGAACCCGATGTGGAAAAACATGGTTTGTCAGGTCTGAGAGCGGTCTTAATATACCATAACCACGCAGAATCAGAAACCCATAATGAGGCGGTTTGAAATGTCAGAAGCAGGGGTGATGTGATCACATGTGCAGAGGGCAGGGTTTCTGTCTCCATCAGACCGGAGTTACAAGTTACAATGTGCAGGGATGAAAGCACAGCGCTGGGGGTCCTGATTTCATCACTGATTCTGACACAGTGAGGTGGTTAATTTTATGGGAAAGAAGAGCACAGAATGTTGTGACGATGGAAGAGATCTTTCTGCCTTCCTTATCAAAAAGTATCGAACCGAAATTCCAGGAGATAACTAAGTTGTGCCGAATCCCGCTCCTGTGTCCTGTCGATTTGACCGTCACCTCATGCTAAATGTGCATAAGATGTGCATAAATGTGCCTTCGCCTAAAATATTACTAAAGTGGCTACGGACCGCATCGAGAGACGGTGTTCGTTCAAATTCTTTGTTAGCTCCTATATATATATATATATATATATATATATATATATATATATATATATATATGTATGTATATATATATTACAAAAACAAAGAAATGAGAAATTACGGCGCCTACCTCACAACGAGGGAGCTAGGGCTTTACTCTTTGGAGAGAAGGAGGATGACAGGAGACATGTTAGAGGTGTACAAGATATTAAGAGGAATAGACAGAGTGGACAGTCAGCGCCTCTTCCCCAGGGCACCACTGCTCAGTATAAGAGGACACGGCTTTAAGTTAAGGGGAGGGAAGTTCAAGGGGGATTTTAGAGGAAGGCCTTTCACTCAGAGAGTGGTTTGTGCGTGGAATACACCGCCTGTGTCAGTGGTGGAGGCAGATACACTAGTGAAGTTTAAGAGACTACTAGACAGGCATATGGAGTAATTTAAGGTGGGGGGTTATATGTGAGGCAGGGTTTGAGGGTCAGCACAACATTGTTGGCCGAAGGGCCTGTATTATGCTGTACTATTCTATGTTCTATGTCGTGGAAGCTAGCTTGAGAAACAGACTTTCTGCAGATAATAATTGGACCTTGGGGAGGCATTCCTTTTGCAGGCAAAACTATCGTAAATTTGATACCAACTCATTGGAGTTGAAGTTAAGAGCTCAGTAAAAGTGAATGCACTCTGCTCATAGCGCGTTGGAGAACGTGCCGATGTTGGCTGTAACCAGCTAAATTAACTTGTAACGCTGCCGACTTAAACGGAGCAGGAACCAGGGACGACCTGCTCTCCGAGCACTCAGTGTGAATTCCGCCAGTTATCCTTGTGATCGCAATTTTTTCCCGAGGAAATTCGTTTCCTCTCTGTTACCGAGAAGCAACGGATTTCAGCTCTCCTGACCAATGAACAATTGCACTAGAGTGCGGGATTCATCGTGGAAATGGGGTGTGGCGGTACGGAGAGAGGGCATATCGTGAAAAGGTAAGCAATTGAAAGGTCGGGTGAAAGGAGATGGAAGTCGCGGGCTGCGGGGGCTGAAGGATCTGTTTCCGAGCTGTGTCTCTATCGGGCTATAAACCAAGTTTATCCTCGCCTGTCCGACGTTTCCTGATGACCGCCATTTCTGTTGTGTCCGAATAGAAAACACTGCGACAGCCTCTGAGAAGATCTCAGATATTTATTTTATTAATTAGTTGAATAATTGACGTGAGCGGATATTTCGCTCCGCGGATGAACTGCTCTCTGAACTTGGACTGTGTTACCCCATAAATAAACGTGTTTGTGCAGCAACTTAATATCAGCAACATGCCTCCCGATTGTTGAAATATGGATTCCGATTCATTGTAACTATTTGGATCCAGTCCGGCAATGATGTAATAAAGGAATTCGGCAACATACACCGACCACAGGATGATGAAGCTTCCTGAGATGGTGAGAAGTAAGATCACAGACCTCCTCCTGCTCTCCATCTCCGGGTCACTGCGGTTCTCCGCTTTCCCTCGACCCCTCAACCCCTTACGGACGCGACTAGTGACTAAAATGTGTCTGACTGTCAGCGCGTTGAACAGCAGTATTAACACGAACGGGAGTAATGGCGTTAGAACGGTAGAAAACCAGTCATATCCCACCCACCCAGGATCCGTATAGTAGCCCGGCTTTATAATACAGTCCCAGGGTGTATTGCCAATCACTTTCACCTGATGATATATGAAGAAGATGGGCACATTTTTAACACAGAACAGAACTCCAGTTATTGTCAGAACCAAAGCCGCAGTTTTCCAGGTGCAATACTTCGCTTTCCACTTCTGACAACAGATGGCGACAAACCGATCAAACGTGAACGTGACGGTGAACCAGACAGAACAGTCTGTTGATGCCTCACCCAGGGTGGAGATCGCACTGCACACCGGGGTGATGTCCAGGAAAGTTCCGGGGAAGAAATAATAACTGACCCGCCATAATATGAGTTGAAAGATGATGGTAAGAAGGTCCGCCGTTGACATGGCCACCAGGTAGCGAGTGGTGCAGGTGGCGACGCCGCATTTGCCCCGGGACAAGATCACTATCGCCACCAAATTCACTGGGGGAGCAGCAAAAAAAAACGTTAATAGCTGTTTCGTCGCTCTCTATGTCGCAGGGCAGAAATAAGCGGGTAACTGAGAACAATGAAACTTTGCAGGTAACTCATTTCTGGAGGATTCAGAGTCGTAGAGCGGGAGACCCGAATGCCTAAGTCGACTGCATTCTGTGCGATAGGGTCCGATATTCGGTTCAGGGAGAGGAGTAGTGTTTGACAGTGTTTAATAGCTGATCACCGAGGGCGGTTTGGAGAAATCAATATGCATCGTCCACCATCGCGGTTTCGAATGAAGTGCAAAGCCTGGACGCCTCAGCAACTTTGTCACGATGGAGATCGCTGTGTTCTCGTCACTTACGTTATGTCAGTCTCCCCATACCGCGAGGCCGCGCTCCCCCCCCCCCCTCCTCTGCCAATTCACAAATATCAAAGCAAAGCTGTTTCACCCGGTCGCATGACTTAGTCTTATTTCCCTCGGGATCAATAAAGTGTGTCTGTCTGTCCGTCTGTCCCCTCCTCGACTCTGGATGGTCAAGCGTCCACAGGGGCCCAGCATGGCTTTTCTCTTCTAAAGTCTCCAACTTCTCTCGGCCACTGTTTCCTGTACGCAATGCAAGGCATACAACCTGAAAACTTCCATTTTCACTTTGAAAGATTTTGCTGACCTTCTGGATGTTCAGCTATTTTGCACGTTCCTGCTTAAGCCATCCAACTTCCAAAGGAAAGACAATATAGACACCTCAAAATATTTGCCGCTTTCGGGGGTTACTCCGAATTACTGCAGCATTATTCTAAATGCTTCGACGCGTATGGTTCCAGAGCGGAGTATCGCATATCCTTAACCCGACTGATCTCTAAAGGAAACCCCTCTTCAGTTCATGAATAATAAGGCGTGGAGAAAAACAAATCAGGTTGACTAAAATGCAGACAGACACTTATTCTAATGTTTGAACCTCCTCACGATGATACGGAGTCAAACTCACAAGTGATTTCTACCCTTCTCCCCTGAATCACAACGGTGATCCGCTTCCCGCATCCCCTTCAACTCTCAGCAAATCCTCAGAATACAGCGCAATACGTTCCAATTTGAACTTAAAGCGAGTTTCACTTTTAATACGGATAACAGCAAGTCGGCCGTAAAGGTGCCCAGTGCGCAGGATTGTCGGAGTTAACTTCGACAGCGGCTTTACGCTGATAAATGAAAGTTCTCTTCAGTGATTCCATCTCCCAGATCTTCCACTCCGCGTCCATTGCAACGGCCAGTTGGATTTTATCCGTGGGCACAGATTAAATTGCAAGGGAATTTCTGAACGAGTACAGAGTTTCTTCACAATGTCTGCACCGCACTCACTGATACACCGGCATCACAACTCGGTCACGAACTGAAGGAGTTCAAAGACCGCGCACACAGAACAGCAAACATTTGTTCACCTATGTTCTTACCAGGAACACCAATAACGGCGATGATCATGTAATATATCTTCCTCACACGGTAAAACGCTTCAAGCATGTTGTGTGAGATTCACCCTGTCTTCCAGCTGCCCGCGATCACGCTGAAGAAACTCTGAGCTGATGAATCTCCACGGTCATTCATTTATACTCGCTCCAGCACACTGACTCTTCAATTCTACACAAGGATGACGTGTCTTCCGACAGCTGGGGTAAAAATAAAGATGATGTCATTCAATTAAAATTCCAGTTGTGATGAGGTATGGATAGGTTGACACGAAATTGCAACATCTCAAAGATGAAGAAATGAAGATTGGAGAAGTCAGTGAATGTTGTTGTGAGACACTCTCAGGCTCACCTCTCGGTTTCATGATTGTTATTGTTGATCTTGTCCATTCCGAGGATCCATGGACTTTGTCACCATAGACCAATGTTATACTGTCAACGGGCTGTTCTGTTTCACTCTGGGAATTGTCTCGGTTATAGATCTTGCAATAGAAATATAAAATAAAGGATAAGATATGTGTACGTTCCTGTAACATAGTGAAGAACCTTAAACTAATATCATATTCAGGCTCACGGAGATATTGAATGCACGTAAACGTTTAATCAAATTTACTGCAACACGCACAAAATGCTGGAGGAACTCAACAGGTTAGGCAGCATCTTTGGAAATGATTAATCTGTCGACCTTTTTGGCCAAGACCATTCTTCAAATTAATTAACACTTCGTCGCTCCTCACCTCCATCAACAGAAGCGAGATTTCCCAGTGGCAAACCATTTTCTTTCCGATCCCCGTTCACGGTCCGATATGTCGACCCGTGGCTTCCTCTCGTGCCACAATGAGGCTACTCTCAGGCCGGATGTGCTACACCTCAAATTCCGTCCAGGTAGCCTGCAATCTCATGGCAAGAACATCGATTTCCGTTGAGTTCCGGTATTTTCCCCTCCTTCCTTTCCCCACTTCGGCCTCTTATCGCTCCGCCTGATCTGCCCATCGCCTTCCCATGACGCCCCTCTTCCTTCCCTTTTCCTTGGATCCACTCTCCTCTCCTATCAGCTTCCTTCTTCTGCAACCCTTTGCCTTGTTCACCTATCATCACCCAGACTGTTATTTCGCCAACCTGACAACACCCATTCCCTTCTAGCTTGTCCTTCCCTCTCCCCAAGTGGTTCCTATTCTGCCATCTTCCTCCTTCCTTTCTACCCCTTGATGAAGGGTCTTTGCCCGAAACGTCGTCTGTTTGTTCATTTCCATAGATGCTGCCTGACCTGCGGAGATACCCCCAGCGTTTTATATGTGAATACAATTGATATACATGCAGTCTTTCGTGTAGTAAACCAGCGGCCATCAATGCTCGCACCGGAATGAAGCAACGTAATTCAACCGCCGTACACATGACCCTCGAATTAGTGTATATGTTTAAACCGACATAGCATCTGCATTCATTACATTTGTAACAACAATTGTTTGGTAGATGCGCTAAATTCCAAGCGTTGTTGTTAGTGTTGTAGACAATGGTATTTGCCTATTTGACACTTCCATTGTAAACACAACACAACATTGTTTATTCTGTTTTTATGTTCCTAATATGCCACCTCGATTTACTGAGTTATTGAATGGTCTGAACAGAATGGCTCATGAGAAGAGCCCTTCACTCAATGGGTCGTCGGTTGTGGGATTAAATTAGTCATTTTGTCAGCTAGTCAGCGAAGGGCAGACAGGGTTCAATATTGAGGTACGAGGTTACCTTCCATGGGTGAGTATGACTGGGATATTCACAAAGAGTGACGGGGCTCTAGGGAGTGCTGATGTGGACACGAAGAAAGAAATGGAAGTCCAAACATCAATAAAGGTACGGAAGCAGATTTACAATGGGGCATCCAATACGTTCTGAACAGATGCCGTCACGGACGTGAAAAGTCATGATGCAATAATATATAATAGTAGTCTGATTTTCTGCTCCCCGTGAGTGATGGACGTGATTGCTGTGGAGCCGCTGCACAAGTGTTTCACGAGGAAATTGCCGAACATGGAACATTTCCGATATCAGCGGATAATCTGTCATTCTCTCCTTGAAGCGGAGGACCAGAGGGTGTTACACACAGAAGCAAAACTATTATTAGCGACATACAGTGGCTTGCAAAAGTCTGGGGCAGCACTGGTCAAAATTTATGTTACTGTGAATATTTAAGTGAAGAGAAGTTGAAATGATCTCCAGAAGTCATAAAGTTAAAGATGAAACATTTTTTTCAACATTTTAACCAAGTTTAGTATATTATTTTTGTTTTGTACAATTTTACAGTGAAAAATAGGAAAGGAGCACCATTCAAAGGTTTGGGCACCGCAAGAGATTTGAGCTCTGAGATAACTTTGACCAAGGTCTCAGACCTTAATTAGCTTGTTAGGGCTGTGCCCTGCCGACCGAGCCTACTGCACTTACAGGGTTCACAATGATGTCTCCACTACATTGGAAAATAAAACACAACCTGGATTTGCTCGGACTGCGAGCATGGTTGATCCTGAGCTCATCACAATTTAATGCTTAATCCACTGATATTCGGACTTCTTTGCTCTGTCTGGGGCCTTCTCGACTCACATCGTATGCATAACATAAATGAGGAGAACGGCATCTCATCTTCCAACTAGACACCTCACAACGATAGGGAACACACTGCTGTTTTTTTTTCTTAGTCCGGCTGAATTACCTTTCGTTGTTACTCGGATGATGCCCACGACCCCTTCCTGCCCCGGTACCATATAATCCTAAATAACTGCCTGTATTTCGCATAACGTTCCATGGTCTCATTGATCTTTCACTGCCCTGTCATCTCCATGTTGAAAATTGGCAAACTTGCACCCTTGACTCAATCCCGTGGGTTAGGGTTAACGGGGAGTCACTTTCTACACTCTGCTACTTTGTGCTAGGAATAACAAGGATAGCAGAACCAGGACATGGAACTGGGAACCAGGAGCTTGGGCTTGGACTCCGAGCCAGAGACTGCACAAGGACCCAGAATCCGGGTCTTGACTCGGGCTCGGACTACAGAACCAGGCGAGGACAAGACGTGGCTACAGGACGGGGAGAGGCAACAGGACTGGACGTCAGACTAATGGACAGGACAAGGGAACCCCAGCACAGGACGAGGAAATCCCAGCACAGGACAAGGGAACCCCAGCACAGGACGAGGGAACCCCAGCACCGGGCTGGGCAAGGTACTCCTGGGCTGGGCGAGGCACATGGACAAGACGAGAACACAAAGCGCTGGCTTGGACAGGACAAGGATCTTGGACGTGACTGGGACTGGACGAGACTCCGAAGCCTTGACTTGGTCGAGGGAGAGACAGGAATGCAGAGCCTTGATCAGGGAAAAACAGAAACGCAGAACACAGAGCCGAAGGAGAGACAGGAACATGGAACACAGAGCCGGGACCCCTCCTTGGGTACAGTACGTAGGGCCGGGACACATTACACAGAAAACTGAAAACAACGAAACAGGTCCCAACGCTAGGTAGCGGTAAAACGACCGGACCTACCTAGCGGAGGCGTGGACTTAAAGAGACAGTTCCAAACAGGGCGGGGCTCCAGACACAGGCAAGGCGAGGCAAAGTTCCAGGCAGAGGCAAGACGAGGCGAGGTAAGGCTCCAGGACAGGATACCGACGGCACGAAACCCACACAGAGGCAAGGACAGGATATTGACGACAGAAACCCCACAGAGAAAAGGACAGGATACTGTCAAGACGAACCAGCCACCCGCCTCGAACCCAGGGCCACTTAAATTCCCGGCTCAAAGACGAGAATCAGGTGCCTATGATGAAGCCCAAATGAGACAAGGGACAGCCGGGAGACGCGGAGTCCGGAGTCCACGCACCGTGCTGTGAGCCGGAACGCGAATTTCACGGGCCGGACCATGACAGTTACAAAGTAGCGGGGCAGATTTTTTTCAGGTAATCTGAATTCGTTTACCAGAATTTGATCAGGATTGGTCGTTGTCTCCCTATCCAGATACTTCTGACATACTGTGAGGCTGCATAGCCTCGCTAGGTGCTCAAAGGTTTATAGGTTGAAAGGTCCAATTCAATTCAAAGAATTGTATGCAATATACATCCTGAAACGCATTTCCTTCTCAAACATCCACGGAAACAGAGAAGTGCCCCAAAGAGTGAACGACGGTTAAACGTGAGAACTCAAAATCCCCCCTCCCCAGCTCCCCTCTCCCCGAGTGCGGCAGTGAGCAACAAACCCAGCAAAATGCGTCAAAACCACCACCGGGCACAAACGTGAGGTAGGCAACACCAAAGACACAGACTTGCAGTTACCCCAAAGACTTCTCGTTACATCCGGCATTCGACAAACCACAGGTTCTCTCTACCCCTAATAAGGGAGAGGGAGGTGTCCCCCATTTTCACGGCGAGTGGGAGACATAACAGCAACCGAGATCCGTGCCCGAAGACAGTAAAGCTCTCGGGTCTTCTCGCCCACAGCAAAAGTGTTTCCGGCCTCACCGGTGACACACGGGTCTCCTGCCGTGACGCCGACCCTCGATCCGGCCATCTCCAGAGCCCCGAGATCTCAGGCTTCCAAGTGCGGCCGAGACTCTCAGGCCGAACCCTGGGCATATCGGATAGCGGACAGTTCTGATACCCCAGTCCCATTCCCGCAAAGAACCGAAGTCAGCGTGTAACTCCAGATCAAGGTCTTCGAAAGAACCCGGAAAAGGAAAAATGAAAACATGACAGATGGTAAGAGAGCTGTTTCCGAAGATGCGTGCGAAGGAGTCGTTTAGTGGCATCTTAACTCTGCCTCCACATCCGTGCATCTTGTTTCCGATCTGTGACCACTCTCCCTCTGAGGGGTAAATGCACATTTCCCACCCGATCACGGTGCTCTTCATAATAACACATGTCGGGCAAACGAAGTTAGACCGTAGCCTTTCCTGCAAAAAAATGGCTGCCTATCGTTGGCTGATATCCGTGTCTCTCTGAGCCACAGTGTTCTGTTCTTGTTCAGTGCTGGGGCCTCTTCTGCAACCCTGTTATCATCTGGCATCTCAGAATTGTTCCCCAAAAAGTTATAACTTTGGACTAAGTATTCTCTCCCCTTTCTCTCCACAAGCCTCACTCAGCCCCGCAGAGTTGTTCTCATTTAATTCCATTAGGATATCGGCTACATTTCTGGTGAGTCGCAGCAGAATTTTCCCTTGCCTTTTTGAATCCGCCACTGCAAACCCCTTTTCGAATATGAATACCGGCGAAAATTATTAATTGGTGTCTCTACTATACATTCTTTCTCGCCGTCTACTTTATCTCGATAGCTCCTCTTGGTCCAAGCACTTTCTACGACAGGTCGATTGACCTCAGTATGTTCAGTGACTGATTGTCGCTTGAACCAGTTTCAACCAAGTTGACCAGTGAACTGTCTTACTCACCTCTCTCCATCCTCATTCATTATTGAACATTCCTCTCAAATTTTAAATACACTTGACAGACCCCTATGACATAAAACCCAGGAATTCTCTACTGAGGCGAAGGTTTCGAGAGATTGGAAAGGTTTATCAACTTCTACACTCAAAATTCTATCCTGAACTGTTGCAGAATTTCAAATCTAGACAGACCTCCCCTCTTATCGGTGCATTAACATACCGCGTCAAAAAAACAGCAATTCAATAACATAATGAACTCACTTCCCTGTAATCCATTAGCCACTTGGTTCTCTCACTCAATACTTGGGAAATAAAAGTCCCCTGTACCTATAACATCAATCACAGAACTTGCATGTTTTGTAATTGAGAAGAGGGTAACGCAAAGTCTCAGTGTGGAGACTCCACTGGTCATGGTGAATGAAGGAAAATAAAGAAGCTGTGATAAAGATTTGGATGATTACCTATGGGACAATGTGAGGCAAGGAGGGTAAACGAAACCCGAGAGAAAGGATGCTTAATTGAGAATTGGGTAGAATGGCGGCAGCAAACTGAAATACAGCGGGTTCGATTATAAGAAGCAATAATGTTTTCCATGACGTGGAGACCCGTCTTGAAGAGAAGCTGTCCACCTTAAGGAGAGGGCAACATACTTGCGAGGAGGGCGGGTGCGAGGAGGGAGAAAATAATGCATTTGAATCAGTTTCTGATGGTTAGTGAAAGAAGAGTGAGTGATAAGAGGCAGATCAGCTTGTAGCGATGTGGAAGGATTGAGTGCAATGTATACTGATTTAAATCAGGAGTGGTGCAATTCCTCATGGTTATGACTATGATAGGCAGCCCACTTCCAAACATCTCCTGCCAGTACTCAAACAGGACGATGCTACCTTCTTCCATCCCCTTCCCCACATGCGACCAGTGATAAAGTCGCAACGGAAGGAGACAGAGGCAGGAATATGAAAGCAGAATATACCATGCACTGCATCCTTTCTGCCTCACCCAGAAGCTTTTGTGCCGGAACACTTAGCTGCCTTGTAAAGTCTCAGAATTACATTCTCCACACTGGACTGTGCGAAAATACATGGATAGGTGAGCAAGTGAAGAATTAAATAATCCGTTAAGTCACTTCTAGGTATTAACAGAGGATACCGCTAGACGTGCAAACCAGACAAGCGCCAAGCACCTGACCACATTTACGTCAGATCCATGAATGGTGGTCCAAGCGCTTAATTATTCAACATTACATCGAGACATTTCAGAGCCAGAAGTCACATAAATTTCGTTCGGAACTTTAGTTTGTCGCAGCACTGACAACATAGAAAATCCATGGTAATGTTTCATCGGTCTGTCATTACACCCACGGAGTGGAGACTCAGTATGGAGTATGGAGTACTCAGCATGGAGACTCAGTACAAAGTTATCGCGTGTGAATAGGTAAGTGCAGGCGTGAGTATATGAGGGAGGACACACACTAAAGTAATATACCTTTAATTAGGTGATAATGGCGATATTTCCGGACCGGATTTGGTAGGCAAATGTTCCCAGTAACACACACAAAATGCTGGTGGAACGCGGCAGGCCATGCAGCATCCATAGGGAGAAGCGCTGTCGACGTTTCGGGCCGAGGACAGTACCCTGTTAAATATATATTCATTCAGCGGTGGTTATGGGGATTACTAAACATGATTCTATACAGCAAAACTTTCATTTAAATTACATCCCATGTTTGAGCGGAATTTAGAGGCCAGAAAACGTGGAAGCCGCTGGGGATTCGGTGACGCGATGACTTCATGTTTTAAATTGTTAAATATCAACTTGAGACGATGCATAACCTCCAGCGTCCATATGCTTTAAACTCGAAAGGATTTCTTAACTGTTTGAATGATTCTAATTATTGCTTAGTTGTAAACTGTTCAACACTTAATAGTACGACGTGTTCTGCAAAAGTTTATAATGTGAATGCATTGAGATTGTAAAATATTGCACGAGGACAGGACGTTTGCGGGTTCACTTGAAAAACAAGGAGAGGTAATTCGGTCGTAAATGAATGGAAAGCAGTCGTGTCTTTGTTAGGTTTGTATTGACAGGATGTTTGAATTAATCCTGTTTCATCACAGGATATGACTGTGTTACGTATTCAGGCAACAATAAATATATATGAGTTAGGCAAAGGTTTTTATAACAAATAACACGTTTATTAAACACTAAAAACAAACCCCCCAAAAGTAAACAAACACTAGCTTAACCGAAATTCAGCTGCTGTGCGGCAGATTCACAGTTCTTAATAGCTTTGCAGTTCAAACAGTTCTTAAAGCGGTATTGGAAAAAAACAGTTCTTTAAAGCGGTATGCCGAAAATTCAAAAGCTCACAGTCCATTTAAAAGGAGAGACTTTTTAAGGCGATTTAAATTCTCTTCCACGTCGTTGTCCTTCGATCCCCGGCGTCGAACTTTCCCACGTCGAATTTTTATAAAACATAATGGTTTAATGGCACTAACCTCTTCTTCCACACTCTGTCCTCAATCTCCCGCTGTCCCAGCGGAGATTAACACGAGAACAGACAACGAAATCCTTCCGAATGAGGATCAAATAAGGTCGTAACCAATCCACCGTCGAAAATCGATTCTCCTCGATTTTTATCTTCCAAATTCTTATCTTCACTCACCACCAGCAAAGAAACTGTTGGCAATGACCTTTTAAACTTTAGGCATTATATAAAACTTCATTTTTTAAGTAAACTGCGTCATCACATTAAATCACGCAGTGACATGAAGTCAGCTTGGCAAATCCCGCCACGAACTGCCCCACCTGACAGGGTGGGTCTTCCTTTTATAACCTGTAAAAAAAACCTGTCACATGACCTCTACTGGCGGGAAAATGACGTCACTCCACCATCACAAGACCATTACCTCAAGTCCAGTATAACTTCAACCCCAGTCACGTGACAAGGGTACCACTGTCACGTGTCACGGGTACGTAACAACTGTCTGGAAAAGTCTGGTTCCTTGAGTGAAATGCATTTCCAGGTACTGAGTTGAATTTCAGAGAGTGGGTCTTTCCGAAATTACATGAAGTGTCAGTGTATGTGGGCCGCAACCACCCTGATCTTTCTTTCCTCTGGTCCTTGGAATATCTGATAAGGGATTACAATCTGGTATTTAACTGTTTATTCTGTATGCGCCAGTAATCTACAACGGTTTTGAACGTAGAAAAGTGCATGCTTGGACTTTGTTTTGCATGTACCTGTGTATTTATTTGTCTACCTTGTTATTGATTTCAGTAGGAGTCGCCGATTTCACACCGACCAGGTAGAATCATGGTAAAAAGGTATCCATGTATGATAAACCCACTATTCAAAGGGAAATTGGGATTAGGATAAATGCATTTGTACTCGAATTAGGAATTTGATTTTGGCATTTTGGAATGCTAGTTCACTTACCTGGTCAGACACATTCTATCCCCAACTAGAGTACGTTTCTCGAGATACTCATAAATTCCCTCCTTATAAATCCTCTCCAATAGCTTGCCAACAACTGACGGAAGACTCACTGACCTGTAAATCTCAGGACTATCCTCACGGAATTCTTAGAACAAAGAAAAAAACATTTGCCACCCTCCAATCCTCCGGTACTACTTCTGTGTATAGTGAGACCGCAAATATCATGACCCAATTCGCAGCAATATCTTCGCCCGCTTTCAACAACGTATCTCCCTTCTAGCAAAGGCGAATGATTATTTTAATGTTTTATGGGTTTCCAGTGCATAATTGTTATCGTCCGCATATCTGTGTTTTGTTACGCTTAATCCGGATTAATCAAGGTCCCGCTCACTGTTGAATATATAAGCAAAGTATCATTAAGGACCTTCACTGCCTCCTTGCACTCCAGACCCATGCTTAACATTTTATCTCTCAGCTCTCACACCCTCTCTCTCGTCACCCTCCTGTTCTTCTCGTACCTAAATGCGACTCTCCAATGCCGTCTCATGTCCCTTTCTAAATTCATTGTTACTTTCCGTCCCGGCTACCTTGTGTCATTCCATAGCCCTGCGTGATCGTTTCTTCCTGACCCTTAAGTGTTTTTCTTTCTTCTGTTACGTACCACGTAACTGGGTGTCAGACCAGCAAAGATAGATGTATCCGTTGGAGTCTGGTGGTACCAAAACTAAAGGTGTTTATTAGTAAACTACACAATGCAGTATCAAAAATGCAAATATACATATAAAACCAGTTAGCAATAATAAACCTAAAAGTGTAGGAATAATAATAAGCAACAATCAACAAGCTCTATTGATGTCTCAGGGTAAATGAATTGTCATAGAAAAGTAAAAATTTCAGTTCAGTTCATGAGTGCTGAGGTAGGTATGGTTGTTGTGTTGTAATCGTTGGAGAGAGAGAGAGAGCGAGAGATTAGGCAGCTGCAGCGGGCAAACCTTCTATTGCTTTCTTAATCCGTCGTATCGTTGTGGTCATTCAGTTATGACCCCTCCGTCCTTCAGCCAGACCGTTCTTCTGTGGTGGACTCGTCACTCTGGCATGAGTGGACACACACACAAGTCCCCACCGGCCCTGCTATAACACTGTGAGTTTTATTGACCGATCTCCTGATTCGGTCTCCGAAAACCCACCTTTCTTGCGGTTTCACAACACTCAGTCAGTGTCCACTGGTATGTCTGAAGGGTGTCTCTCCAGACCTGTCTTTTATCCCTACTAACGGGGACTCAGCTATCCATCAATCCCGAATGACTGTGTCCATCAAATCAGGCCACTCCTGCTGTCTCCTGAGGAATGTTAACGAGCAAAGTAAAGTCCTTGTAGTGAAAGGTAAATAAACCAGGAGGAGTCAAAATACAATAAATCAAAGGTATCTCTCTCCCTCTTATCTGTAGCAAATGTTCGTGCACGTGTTTCGTCTCTCTCTCTCTCTCTAATAAGCAGCATAGCAACAGTAATAGTTCATGGTTCTCATGGGGGCTTGGTTAACTCTGCACCCCATTGTCCATCAGGTCTGTTCATCACTCATAACACTTCTTCCTGACGAGGTGTTCAATATTGTTGTCAACCAGGTTTAATTTACACTACCATCCTTACCTCGCCTCACTGAGACAACCCCAATGCAAGTCGATTAAGAATCACCTGTTGCGCATTTCAAGGCGCAAACCCTTTCCCAAATTCGGCTCCCAAGTCCTTACCCAATAGCACCAATTAAATACAGTCTGCTTCTATTCCGGTGTAGTTATCGGACATTTTGAATAGTTGACCCGCAAAGAGATCTATTACCTGATTCTTCTCCTTTTCTGGTACTAGTTCCAGGAGGGACTGTTCTCCAGTCCGCCTGTCCGATAATCGTGCCAGGACTCATTTCTGGACGCTACTGCGAAATTCAGTCATACCTAAACTTTTTAACACGAGGAAATGCCGGTGAATTTTATTGAAGTTTAAGCTGCCTGTGACAACAGCTTGTTAATATGGCACCTCCCCGAAATATATTTCCGTGCTGTCTCTCTCACACACACACACACACACACACACACACACACACACACACACACATATATAATATTATTTATTTATATATATATATAATTTTTGGTGATGGGGTGCGAGTCTGTGGTCTGTACAGAATGCTCACAAACTAGTGATTGCTCCCTTTCTGCTCTGAGATCTACTCACGGTCTGGACAATCATTCCACGGTTCCTTCCCTTTCTGCTGCTGCGTGCTATCATACTCTCCCCGTGTTTCAATGCGACTCCCTTTACAATCTTTTATCGGACTCCATTTTGAAATATATGAAGCCAGGAAGGTCCAGAAGCCATTCCTTCCCCTGCGTTCGTCAATTCTCTGTGATAGTTTGCTGTGTACCGAAACATAAGTAACAATCATTGAACGTTTGCCCAGTTTCCTACCTTAACTGCATGAAGTATGCAATCTTTCATATTTTTCGCAATTTTAGGGTGACCGGATTGTTTGAATTTATGACCAAACTACTCATATTTAAAAACGTTTTATTGGAAAACTCCTCTGAAATGCAATCAGACGTGGTCGTTATCTACACAGATGGCCATTTAATGTAAACACATACTTCAGACCATTTTTCAGCTCTTTTCTGAATTTCCTCTGTGTCAGTGTATAGATACAAGTATTGGTGCACATACTCAGAATTTGCACCATGAGCCCACATTGTTGTAGGATGTATACCGGGGAACTCAAATATCGGTCCTGATAAAAATAATTTACCGGTTGCCATCTCAGGGAAAAAGCTACATAGGGCATCCAAAATAATATGAAATTAGCTGAAATTGCAAACAATAAAATCATCGATTTTCTGCGGTTTTCCACCTCGGCATCTTTCTGATTATCACTGCTGCTCCGAAGTCCTCTGCGGACTCTATTTGCCACAATGATATGTCTCACTGTTAAGCCATTGAAGATAAGGATTAAGCCGATTGGTAGCAACGGTGTTAAAATGCTATCCAGCAATTCGATTCCTTTCCACACGGGTGAAGTAGCGTATTCATGTGTGAGGGCGCAACGCCACGGCACATTGTCAATGATGACGTAAGGTTCAACAGTAAAGTAAAACGGGAAACTTCTCCCGAAACTCACTAAAACCACGGTCACCATAACCACCGTTGCTGTTCTCTCGGTGCAGTATCGTTCCCTGAGCTTTCGACAACATATTGCGATGAAACGATCGAAGGTAAAACTGACCGTGAACCAAACAGAGCAGTCTCTCGTCACAACAAATAATACAAGTGTCATTGCGCATATAGGAGTGATGAGCAGGGTTCTGGAATAAATGTAGATGTTGTTGGTCTGTTCCACTAAAGCGAAAACTATAACCACCGTCATATCCGCTGTTGCCATTCCAGCCAGGTAACGGGTGATGCATTTGGAGAGTCCGCATTTTCCCCGAGACAGGATCACAATCGCCATTAAATTAACTGCAAGAAATTTGGAAAGAAAAAAAAAACAACACAGAATTATCGTTAGCTGCAGATGTCTGAATGCCCACCATTTTTCCAATGCTACGCAGGGTGTGATTTCTTTTGGAAGTGAAAAGCAGAAATTAAATTTGTGCGGACTCTGTCCGCGCATCTCGGGCTGGGCAATAATGGACAGAATTAGCAGTGGGTTGGCGACTTTCCGACAGACTAGAACCGGGCAATTGATTTCCACGATTCATGTACCGGTGAGTTCGATCTCCATGAACAACACCATTTCCATTATTTGAGGTGAAATGCTTGAAAGGTTTATTTGTGGTGAAATCATGAGATTTAATGCATAAGTTATAATTTAACGTTTTATGGAAGAACAGACCTGAGCGTCGATATTCGACTGGCCGGTCAGATGGAAAAGCTTCTGATCTGGAAACGCGACCACTGTCGGTTCAGAAAGCCGAGCAAGGTGAAACTATTGAACTATGGCAACATCGGCACCAACGTAATTGACAAAGGAAATACAAAGCATCACATAGAAACGATATGGAAGCCGAATAACAAAACTATCAGATGCTTGAATCCTGATTTCTGGAAACACATTTCAGACGATGGTCGCATCTGTGCTCCGTAAAATTGCAAACCGTGCAATTGAAAGAGGGCAAAATGTGGACGGCACCATACATAGAGTGACCAGCTCCAGTACCTTACCAGGGATACCGATCGCCACAATTGTAGGATAGAAAACGCTCGCGATGTAGAAAATCGCCGGATATCCCATAATCCGTCAGAGGCAGCGTTCAGTTGTACGGAACGTTCCAACTGCTCATATGAACTGGTGGCAGGTTTCACAGAGTTATAAGCAATTCAGAGTAATTCCACTGAGGCAACTAGTGTGTTGATGACATCAGTCGCATGAGGGGCAACCAGCTACAGAAACAGTTACAATAAAGTGTTTTCTCACTCTGTAACCGTGACATGAATTAGTATCCCCAAGGGATGTTACAAGTTATTTAATTTTAAACAAAAGATAATACGAGCGTTACCAATATACTTTCCAAGACATCTGACGTCAGCTACAGAAATGGGACATGTTCTGATCAGTGTTGTTTCTAACGTAGACAATCATCCTGATCAATCAACTTCAAACAGATTTATTTTGTCTCATTTAGCGCAGCACATTCGCTTCTGACATTGAGAGCGGGACATCATCTCGGCAGGTGAAATAGGGTACAATTGATTGAGGGAGGGAATAGGATCATTTTTTCTGTCGCTTGTTTTAGCCATTTCGAGTGAATTGAATGACGAACGTCACAGTAACAGCCGATGATATGTATCACATAAAACACGTTGTACGTATTTTCTTCTGAGCAGATAAAAGAGATGGAAAGTAATACTCCAGGGACCTTTGATTATAAAAACTTACGCACTAACACGAATTGAGATGCGGCCTGTGGACGGATTGATGGACGTTCTTTTCTGGATTAGCAGAGAGGGGATGGTTGAATCTCTGTCTCTGACAAGTGCAGTGCAGGGATTGGTGTTAGGCCCATTGTGTTTTATCATGTATTTTTACTGACTCAGATGTCGATGTTGAAAACTGAATGTGAAGAATTGCGGACGACTCCTAAGTTGGGGGCGTTGTTCCAGCCAGGAATTCTATGCAAGTTTGAAGCTTGATGTTGACGGGCTCGGAAATGGGCTGACAAATGGCAGATGGCATTTAATACTCACAAGTGTGAGACGGCCTGCGTCGTGAGGAAAGGTACAACAGGTTTCGCCGCACACATTGAATATGTGCGCTTTAGTGTGCAATGTTTAAAAAAGAGACCTGGCGATACAGATCGATAATTCCAGGAAATCGGCCTCGCCGGTAGATCGGTTCGTATTGAGCTCTGATCACAGTGGCCTTCACAATCAGATCACTGAGTACCCGAGTTGGGACGTTGTGCTGAAGCTGTACGACACGCTGGTGAGGCCATAGATAGAATATCGTGGCTGTTCTGGACACATGCTTACTGTTTTGAAATATCAATTAGTTTCAAAATGCCCTGCGATAATTTGAAAGGAAGAGTGCTGCAATGAATAGGGTGAATGCCCCCAGATTTTGCCCATCCAGGGTTTATCCTATAGACACTGTAGGCAGGGTGCGTGGATTCTAGAGAGGGAGTGCAGAGGAGATTTCCAAGAGTGTTGCCTGGAATGGAGGTCGTACCTTGGGGGAACAGGGCCTTTTCTCCCTGTAGTGACAGAGGATGAGAGGTGACCTGACAGAGGTGTATAAGATGAAGAGAGTCATTGATCCGCGTGTACAGTCCGGGTTTTTCTCCCCCCAGGGCCGAAATGGCTACACAAGAGGGCATAGTTTTCAAATGCTTGGAAATAGGTACAGAGGAGATACCAGCGTTAAGTTTTTGACACAGAGAGTGGTGTATGCACGGAATGCACTGCTGGCGGCGGTAGTGGAAGCGGATCCCATAGGGTCTTTTAAGAGTCTTTTAGACAGGAGCTTACAAAACTAAAGGGCTATACGTTCGGGAAAGTCCATGGAGTTTCTAAAGTATTTTCATATTTGGCACAACATTGTGGACAGAAGGGCCGATAATATGCTGTAGATCTCTATGTTCAATGTTCTATCCTTTGACTGAATCTACAACTGGAGGTCATAGGCTTGGGGAGAAAGTTGAAATATGCAAGCAGAGCATGTAGTAGACGTTATTCACTCAGACGGTCGACCGAGTGTGGAAGGAACTGCAGCGTAGTTGGTAGATGCAGTTTCAATTGTATCACCTCAGTGAAGGCTGTGCCGGTACGTGGATGAGAGTGAAACAGAGGGTGCAGATATATGGGGAGGGGCGGAGGATCACAGAGGTATGACCGAGATGAACGGAAGAGCCTATTTGTCCGTAGTAATAATCTTTGACTTCGTGACTATCTCTGTCTCATTTCCCCATTCAGTGTCTTCTCGCTTTTGTCACCAATATAACTATGTGCAGAACGGAGGGTGTTTTCAAGCTCACCTTTCAATCTCATTTCCTTCTGATTTTGTAGTGAAACCTACTCTGTGCCTATTGTGGAATTCGTACTGATGAGCTGCCCTCGGCTCATTGGAAAGTTTAAGTCTTACCCTTCTACATCCAGTGTGGAACTTGTACCAACGGGCAGCACTCGGATGCCTGGAGAGAGTCTCACGTCTGTATCCATCGTGACGTTGGTATCGATGTGCGATGAGCGGAACTGGTATCATCACTGTGGACATTTCCCACCACTCTGTATCCATTGTGGAACTGGTATCGTCACTGTGGACCTTTCCAACCACTCTGTATCCATTGTGGAACTGGTATCGTCACTGTGGACCTTTCCCACCACTCTGTATCCATTGTGGAACTGGTATCATCACTATGGACCTTTCCCACCACTCTGTATCCATTGTAGAACTGACGTCATCACTGTGGACCCTTACAACCACTCTGTACCCATCGTGGAACTGGTATCGTCACTGTGGACCTTTCCAACCACTCTGAATCCATTGTGGAACTGGTATCATTACCGTGGACCTTTCCAAACACTCTGAACCCATTGTGGAACTGGTATCATCACTGTGGACCTTTCCAACCACTCTGTATCTATTGTGGAACTGGTATCATCACTGTGGACCTTTCCAACCACTCTGTATCCATTGTGGAACTGGTATCATCACTGTGGACCTTTCCCACCACTCTGTATCCATTGTAGAACTGACATCATCACTGTGGACCCTTACAACCACTCTGTACCCATCGTGGAACTGGTATCGTCACTGTGGACCTTTCCAACCACTCTGAATCCATTGTGGAACTGGTATCATTACCGTGGACCTTTCCAAACACTCTGAACCCATTGTGGAACTGGTATCATCACTGTGGACCTTTCCAACCACTCTGTATCTATTGTGGAACTGGTATCATCACTATGGACCTTTCCAACCACTCTGTATCCATTGTGGAACTGGTATCATCACTGTGGACCTTTCCCACCACTCTGTATCCATTGTGGAACTGGTATCATCACTGTGGACCTTTTCCACCACTCTGTATCCATTGTGGAACTGGTATCATCACTGTGGACCTTTCCAACCACTCTGTACCCATCGTGGAACTCGTATTGACGTGTGGCGCTCGGTTTTTCTGAGAATATCTCGGCGCTGAAAACACCCTTTTCCCTCTCACACTTTGAATACGATTCGTGAGGCTGACTGCGTTCGTCTCAGCGTGAAATTCAACTTTTGTTGTAAATTGCTTTCTATCAGTAACTTGGAAACAGTTGCCATTTCCTGCGACAGCAATTCATTGCAATTCCTGCTCGCCATTACATTGTCCACTGCGCCATAAATCAATACGTTCCGTTCAATGATCAATACAACAACTCTCTTACTGGCTTTGTTGATTTCTGCGATATTTGTGCTGTTACTCAGGCATCATTTGTTATGTGTCTCCAAATACTCCTCCGATGGCAGTGATAACTTCTCTTTTATAGGATTGCAGCCTTTCCTGTGGTGAACGGGAAGAGGTGGGGAAGGACAGTGACGGACGGAGATATATTTCAATTGGCGAATGGGAAGAGGTGAGGAAGGACAGTGACGGACGGAGATATATTTCAAGTGGCGAATGGGAAGAGGTGAGGAAGGACAGTGACGGACGGAGATATATTTCAATTGGCGAATGGGAAGAGGTGAGGAAGGACAGTGACTGAGGGAGATATATTTCAAGTGGCGAATGGGAAGAGGTGGAGAATGACAGTGACGGATGGAGATATATTTCAATTGGCGAATGGGAAGAGGTGAGGAAGGACAGTGACGGACGGAGACATACTTCAAGTGGCGAATGGGAAGAGGTGGAGAAGGACAGTAACGGATGCAGATAAATTTCAAGTGGCGAATGGGAAGAGGTGAAGAAGGACAGTTACTGACGGGGATATATTTCAAGTGCCGAATGGGAAGAGGTGGAGAAGGACAGTTACTGACGGGGATATATTTCAAGTGGCGAATGGGAAGATGTGGAGAAGGACAGTAACGGATGCAGATATATTTCAAGTGGCGAATGGGAAGAGGTGAAGAAGGACAGTTACTGACGGGGATATATTTCAAGTGGCGAATGGGAAGAGGTGGACAAGGACAGTAACGGGTGCAGATATATTTCAAGTGGCGAATGGGAAGAGGTGAGGAAGGACAGTGACGGACGGAGACATACTTCAAGTGGCGAATGGGAAGAGGTGAAGAAGGACAGTTACTGACGGGGATATATTTCAAGTGGCGAATGGGAAGAGGTGGAGAAGGACAGTTACTGACGGGGATATATTTCAAGTGGCGAATGGGAAGATGTGGAGAAGGACAGTAACGGATGCAGATATATTTCAAGTGGCGAATGGGAAGAGGTGAAGAAGGACAGTTACTGACGGGGATATATTTCAAGTGGCGAATGGGAAGAGGTGGACAAGGACAGTAACGGGTGCAGATATATTTCAAGTGGCGAATGGGAAGAGGTGGAGAAGGACAGTGACTGAGGGAGACATATTTCAAGTGGCGAATGGGAAGAGGTGGAGAATGACAGTGACGGACGGAGATATATTTCAATTGGCGAATGGGAAGAGGTGAGGAAGGACAGTGACGGACGGAGACATACTTCAAGAGGCGAATGTGAAGAGGTGGAGAAGGACATTGACTGAGGGAGACATATTTCAAGTGGCGAATGGGAAGAGGTGGAGAATGACAGTGACGGACGCAGATATTTTTCAAGTGGCGAATGGGAAGAGGTGAAGAAGGACAGTTACTGACGGAGACATACTTCAAGTGGCGAATGGGAAGAGGTGGAGAAGGACATTGACTGAGGGAGACATATTTCAAGTGGCGAATCGGAAGAGGTGAGGAAGGACAGTGACTGACGGAGACATACTTCAAGTGGCGAATGGGAAGAGGTGGAGAAGGACAGTGACGGACGGAGATATATTTCAAGTGGAGAATGGGAAGAGATGAGGCAGATTTCTGACTCGGACGAGGACTCTGAGATGGCGAGTTCCGCTGAAACTGACGTCATTGGTCCAGACGCTGGAGGTGCTGCCTGGAGGAGCACTGAACACGGTTCACATAGAAACTAGGTGCAGGTATAGACCATTCGGCCCTTCGAGCCTGCACCGCCATTCATTATGATCATGGCTGATCATCCAACTCAAAACCCTGTACCTGCTTTCTCTCCATACTCCCTGATCCCTTTAGCCACCAGGGCCATATCTAACTCCCTCTTAAATATAGCCAATGAACCGGCCTCAACTGTTTACTGTGGCAGAGAATTCCACAGATTCACCACTCTCTGTGTGAAGAAGATTTCCTCATCTCGGTGCTAAAAGGCTTCCCCTTTATCCTTAAACTGTGACCCCCTCGTTCTGGACTTCCCCAACATCGGATACAATCTTCCTGCATCTAGCCTGTCCAATCCCTTTAGAATTTTATACGTTTCAATAAGATCCCCCCTCAATCTTCTAAATTCTAGTGAGTATAAGCCTAGTCGATCCAGCCTTTCTTCATATGAAAGTCCTGCCATCCCAGGAATCAATCTGGTGAACCTTCTTTGTACTCTCTCTATGGCAAGAATGTCTTTCCTCAGATTAGGGGACCAAAACTGCACACAATACTCTAGGTGCGGTCTCACCAAGGCCTTGTACAACTGCAGTAGATCCTCCCTGCTCCAGTACTCAAATGCTTTTGCTATGAATGCCAACATTCCATTTGCCCTTTTCACCGCCTGCTGTATCTGCATGCCCAACTTCAATGACTGGTGTACAATGACACCCAGGTCTCGTTGCACCTCCCCTTTTCCTAATCGGCCACCATTCAGATAATAATTTGTTTCCCTGTTCTTGCAACCAAAGTGGATAACCTTACACTTATCCACATTAAATTGCATCTGCCATGAATTTGCCCACTCACCTAAACTATCCAAGTCACCCTGCATCCTCTTAGCATCCTCCTCACAACTAACACCGCCGCCCAGCTTCGTGTCATCGGCAACCTTGGAGATGCTGCATTTAATTCCCTCATCTAAATAATTAATATATATTGTAAACAACTGGGGTCCCAGCACTGAGCCTTGCAGTACCCCACTAGTCACTGCCTGCCATTCTGAAAAGGCCCCGTTTACTCCCACTCTTTGCTTCCTGTCTGCCAACCAATTCTCTCTCCACATCAATAACATACCCCCAATACCGTGTGCTTTAAGTTTGCACACTAATCTCCTGTGTGGGACCTTGTCAAAAGCCTTTTGAAAATCCAAATATACCACATCCACTTGCTCTCCCCTATCCACTCTACTAGTTACATCTTCAAAAAATTCTATAAGATTCGTCAGACATGACTTTCCTTTCACAAATCCGTGCTGACTTTGTCCAATGATTTCACCTCTTTCCAAATGTGCTGTTATCACATCTTTGATAACCGACTCTAGCATTTTCCCCACCACCGACGTTAGACTAACCGGTCTATAATTCCCTGGTTTTTCTCTCCCTCCTTTTTCAAAAAATGGGGTTACATTAGCCACCCTCCAATCCTCAGGAACTAATCCAGAATCTAAGGAGTTTTGAAAAATTATCACTAATGCATCCACTATTTCTTGGGCTACTCTAGGATGAAGACCATCTGTCCCATGGGAATTATCTGCCTTTAATCCCTTCAATTTACCTAACACCACTTCCCTACTAACATGTATTTCCCTCAGTTCCTCCATCTCACTAGACTCTCGGTCCCTTACTATTTCCAGAGGATTATTTATGTAAAGATGTAACTAGTAGAGTGGAGAGGAGAGAGCCAGTGGATATTTGGATTTTCAAAAGGCTTTTGACAAGGTCCCACACAGGAGATTAGTGTGCAAACTTAAAGCACACGGTATTGGGGGTATGGTATTGATGTGGATAGAGAATTGGTTGGCAAACCGGAAGCAAAGAGTGGGAATAAACGGGACCTTTTCAGATTGGCAGGCAGTGACTAGTGGGGTACCGCAAGGTTCAGTGCTGGGACCCCAGTTGTTTACAATATATATTAATTATTTAGACGAGGGATTTAAATGCAGCATCTCCAAGTTTGCGGATGACAGGAAGCTGATGGGCAGTGTGAGCTGTGAGGATGCAGGGTGACTTGGATAGGTTAGGTGAGTAGGCAAATTCATTGCAGATGCAATTTAATGTGGATAAATGTGAGGTTATTCACTTTGGTTGCAAGAACAGGAAAACAGATTATTATCTGAATGGCCGATTAGGAAAAGGGGAGGTGTAACGAGACCTGGGTGTCATTGTACACCAGTCATTGAAAGTGGGCATGCAGGTACAGCAGGCGGTGAAAAAGGCAAATGGTATGTTGGCATTCATAGCAAAAGCATTTGAGTACTGGAGCAGGGAGGATCTACTGCAGTTGTACAAGGCCTTGGTGAGACCGCACCTAGAGTATTGTGTGCAGTTTTGGTCCCCTAATCTGAGGAAAGACATTCTTGCCATAGAGGAAGTTCAAAGAAGGTTCACCAGATTGATTCCTGGGATGGCAGGTCTTTCATATGAAGAAAGACTGGATCGACTAGGCTTATACTCACTGGAATTTAGAAGATTGAGGGGGGATCTTATTGAAACGTATAAAATTCTAAAGGGATTGGACAGGCTAGATGCAGGAAGATTGTTTCCGATGTTGGGGGAGTCCAAAACGAAGGGTCACAGTCTAAGGATAAAAGGGGAAGACTTTTAGAACCGAGATGAGGAAAAACTTTTTCACACAGAGAGAGGTGAATCTGTGGAATTCTCTGCCACAGTAAACAGTTGAGGCCGGTTCATTGGCTATATTTAAGAGGGAGTTAGATATGGCCCTTGTGGCTAAAGGGATCGGGGATATGGAGAGAAAGCAGGTACAGGGTTCTGAGTTGGATGATCAGCCATGATCATACTGAATGGCGGTGCAGACTCGAAGGGCCGAATGGCCTACTCCTGCACCTATTTTCTATGTTTCTATGTGTGGAAAATTAGAATCTCCCGCAATCACAACCTTGTGCTTACTCCAAATATCTGCTATCTCCTTACAAATTTGCTCTTTCAATTCTTGCTCCCAATTAGGTGGTTTATAATACACCCCTATAGGTGTTACTATACCTTCCCCATTCCTCAATTCCACCCAAATAGACTCCCTAAATGAGCCCTGTAATCTATCCTGTCAAAGCACCGCTGTAATATTTTCTCGGACAAGCATTGCAATACCTCCCCCTCTTGCCCTTCTGATTCTATCACACCAGAAGCAATGAAATCCAGGAATATTTAGTTGCCAATCACACCCCTCCTGCAACCATGTTTCACTAATAGATACAACATCATATTTCCAGTAGTCAGTCCATACTCTAAGCTCATCCACCTTTCTTACAATGCTCCTAGCATTAAAACAGATGCATTCAAGAAACTTTCCACCTCTTCCTCTCTGTTTATCCCTAACGGTGCAAACAACTTTATTATCTCTTTTCTTTTCCTTCTCCCCTATATCTTCAGTCTGAGCGCTCCTACATCAGGGAGGAAGTTCAAATCAGCTCCGTGTTAAAAGTTTAGCCATCACGGTGACTGAAGGCAGCTGCAGGTTCATGAGGGACTGTTACTGTCAGATTCTGCAGTTCTTGCGGCTGCTCATCGCACCCAGGACTGAACCCTGGTCACTGAGCATTGGAGGAGTCTGTTCTGCTGATGTTAGCCTTAAACTAGACTGGTGTTTAATACAATGGATCTGTGAATGATAAATCAATTCTGTATCATTTATCCCGTGTCTCCGGTACTTACTGTCTCTATCACACTCACCATGTAAGGCCACTCGGCCCATCTGGTTCCTGTCCATGTTTCTGTTCCATATCAGTTTATCAAAATCTATCCCTGCCATTTCCCTCTCACCCTCCCTATGATGACAGGTTGCAACTAATCACCTCTCCGTGGGATAAGAGATTTCCCTTGAATTTCATAGAATTATAGAAATCTACAGCATATTATAGACGCGTTGGGCCATAATGTTGTGCCGACCATGTAACTTACTCTAGAAACTGATTAGAATTACCCTACCGCATAGCCACCTATTTTCCTAAGCTCCATGTACCTATCTAAGAGTCTCTTAAAAGACCCTATTGTATCCTCCTCTACCACCGTCGCTGGCGGTGCGTTCCACACACACACACCACTCTTTGCTTAAAAAACTTGGCTCTGACATCTCCTCTGTACCAACATTCAAGCAACTTAAACCTATGCCCCTCGTGTTAGCCGTTCCAGCGCTGGGAAAAAGCCTCTGGCTATCCACACGACCAATGCCTCTCATCATCAAATACACCTCCATGAATTTCCTGCAGGATTTTCTCCATGCTGAAGAACTATGGTTTTCTTCAGAACTCCGGACTGAGGTGGTTAACTCCTTCTTCCCTGCTCTTTTGAACGTTTTGGGTCATTTTCACTAATTTCAAAGGACTGTGCCTCAGACAGCTGGGTTGTTGCAATGCGCCTCTAAAGTCTGACAGCAGACTAGCGAGTGAATCTTCGATGGTGCAGAGTTAGAAACCAAAGAGTTGCCAGCCTGAGTCAGGGCTTTGGGACTCCGGAAACAAATGGGACCTGCAGTTTATGATGAGTAGGAGGAAGAGGAATAACGCTAGCAGGATGTGGCTACAAATGAAAGATCAGAAACATTTTGAAACGGTTTGATTGAAAAAGGGTGGTTAGTTTCTACAAAGTACTGGAGGAAATCAACAGATCAGGCCGCAAATGTGAAGAAGAATAAGTAGACAGCGTTTAGGCCGAAATCCACTTAGAAATATCACCAGGTGACAGTCACAGGAATATCGTCTTCAAGTGGTTACCACAGAACACCCCGATTCCATGTAAGGGCCAACAAAAGTGATACCACAGGATACTCCAGCAAATCCACACATCTGGATGATACGAAGTGACAGTCACACATCCGTTGTGCACTGCGTGCCGATGATCAGATCAACCCAACCTTTTGGGCATGGAAGAGTTGCAGCCTATAGCAGTCACACGCTGAAGTTCCAACAGCTTGTCTCCCTCTCCCTGTGCCGCTCCCGCTCCCTCAGGCTGCCGCAACTTGTCTGATGTCACAGCCTTGCCTCACTCAGGCACTTAAAGCACCACTCACAGTAAACGAACCTGCGGTCTCGTAACACAATGCACCTCTAAAGCCTGACAGCAGACTAGCGAGTGAATCTTCGATGGTGCAGAGTCAGAAACCGAAGATTTGCCAGTCTGAGTCAGGGGCTCCAGAGAGAGATGGGGTCCAGAGGAGGAGGACGAATAAGACCAGCACGATGTGGTTAAAAGTGAAAGATTAGAAGTATTTGGAAACTGGTTGATCGAAAAAAAAGGTGGTTATTTTCTGCAAAATACAGGTGGAAATCAACAGATCAGGCAGAAATTTTGGAGAGGAATAAATAGAAAACGTTTAGGCAGAGCCCCTTCAGCGTGCCTAGCCTGTGTACTCCGCTGCTTAGTTGTTCTCTGAACTGCAGAGTTCCTTCAGCGTTTTGTGTGTGCGTCTCTGTATTTCCAGCAACTGCAGAATCTCCTGTGTTTTATATCTGCATTTTACTTTGGCATTAGATACACGTTGATAATGAGTATATTGCTTACGGGAGCCGCTTTCTGCGTTAAAACAGCTGCAGATTTTTTCTATACCCAAGATAAAAAAAAGAGGTATGGACATTGAACAGGTGCTTGCAGAAATGTATAATGGCACCGTGATTACCCATAGGGCCATGCATTAAGAATTTTGCCCGCACTGAAGCGCCGATGAAATGCGCAGGCGTCAGGCTGAGGCCGTCCCTGAGTTTCACGCATGCGCGCAGTACACAGAAGGCTTTGAAAATGTCAGTTGCAGGTAAGAGCGATTATCTGTGTTTTTATCTTAAACACCGACTTCGGGATAATTCCTCTGAATTTCTGACACCGTGGCCAGCAATCCCGGGACAGTCCTGCTCTCTTCCCTCTCTCTCAGCCCCACGATCCGTACACGGGCCCCGGGGAGCTTCCGACTGATGAGGGAATGGGTACCGATGGATCTCTCAGACAGAGCTGAGCTCCAGCTATCCAAATGCAAGGATTAGGAACTCGGAGAAAGGGAACAAAATCTTTTACATCAGCAGTTGAGAAAATCGGCATTAGTACTCTTTTCCGTAGATGCTGCCTGGCCTGCTGAGCTCCTCCAGTATTTTGTGTGTGTTGCTTCCTCTACCTCCTCTTGCTCTGGGCTTTTCTACCGGGGAGAACATGTTTTGTCCCATTCTCTCTGGGTACGTAATGATATCAAACACCTTTGCCCTGGGCAACAAGTAGCTTTCGCATCACAAATGTGCCAGACTCCAGTGAGACAGACTACTGCCCTTCCCTTCATATACATTGGTATTACCATCACTGAGTTCACCACCGTCAGTCATTGGGGGAGGGTTCAGGGGGAATATTTATGTCGAATACAGAAACTAGTGACGCCTGTTTGCATTTTGGTGATGCAAAAGTTGCTGGAGAATTTGCAAGTGGGAAGAAGTGGAATGATATTTGGAAATCTGACTTTTTAAAGCATAATTTAGCAAGTGAACCACATATGGACAATGTGCAAAAGCTTTGGTGAGAAAATCCTTCATTACCCGTTACAGGCCTGCTACATAGGTTGTGTGAGAGTGCAGATGAACTCGATCAAACCCAGAGGAGATCAAAATTCCTATTGACAGTGATTTGCTAGCTGTGAAAATGAATACCTCTCTATATAAAATTCACTGTGCACATCTTGTCACTGGGTAAAAAATGCACAGTACAAGATTTATCTGCATACTGGTTATTACAAATTAGAGGGGTATTGGAGGGAAGGAGGGGAGACCTCCAGTGTCCCTGATGCCCTCACCTACAAGATGTGCAGCTTGTAACCCTGCACTTCAATGAGCTGCAACTTGAAATGGGTGAATTCCAGGTCATCCAGCAGTTGTAGGGGGTGATAGATATAACATGAAGAGAGGTGAGTTACACCCAAGGTGCCGGACACAGGAAACTGGGTGAGAGTCAGGAAGGGGAATGAGGTTAAATATCCATCGCAGAGTACTCTAGTGGCCATCCCCCACAACAACAGGTGGACCACTTTAGAAGCTGTTGGGGGGTGTTACCTGGCAGAGGAGAGTCAAAAGGCTGATAGGGGATTCATTACTTAGAGGAACAGAACAAGAGGGGATGAATATCCTAGTGGTAAGGCTTGCTGGTGGTAGTGATCAGGGGAGGGGGGTGATGTGGTTAAAATAAGTTGTAGGGGGAATGGGAGCCAGAATGACAGAACAGATAGTGGAGAGGGTGAATTGAATTGACTTTATTAGATACCTACTACATAAACATGAGTAGAAATATTTACCTTACATCTCCATCTAAATGTGCAATGTGTAATTTATAGTAATTTATAATAGATCGTCTGTACATAGGACAGTCACTATAACATCGAAATGCAATTGTATCAGCATGAATTAATCAGTCTGATGGCCTGGTAGAAGATGATGTCCCGGAGCCTGTTGCTCCTTTTGCTGTGATACCGTTTCCTGGATGGTAGCAGCAGGAACAGTTTGTGGTTGGGGTGAATTGGGCCTGTTTGTCCCTGATATTCGTTGGGCCCTTTTTACACACCTGTCCGTGTAAATGTACTGAATCGTGGAAAGTAGATTGTGCAATGTATAATTTCCTTGTTTATATTTAGAGACATTTTTTGGTGTATAAAATGATGAGGGGTATTGAGCGTGTGAGTGGCCAGAGGAGTGTTTTTTTCCCAGGGTTGAAATGGTTATTGCCGCCTTTCCACACTCCCATAGACCCTTTGTCCATCTCCTGAGTAAATAGAGATGGAAAAATATTTAAGATCTGCCCCATCTGCTTTGTTTCCATACGTGGATTGCCATTCTGGTCTTCCAGAGGACCAACTTTGTGGCTTGCAATCCTTTTGCTCTTAATCTATCACTAGAATCCCTGAGGATTATCCTTCACCTTTTCTGTGACAGCAACCTCATGCCATCTTTTACCCATCCTGATTTATTTCTTATGTGTTCTCTTGCATTTCTTATACTCCATAAGAAACTGACTGCCTATCCCTGTTATGCAATTCCATTTTGTGTTTTACCATGGTCTCAATATCTCTTGCAATCCAAGTTTCCCTGCAGTTTCTATCTTTACCTTTTATTCTGACATACCCGCTTACTACTTTCAAAATTTCGCTTTGAAGGCCTCCCATTTACCAAGCACACCTTTGCCATAAAGCAGCCTGTCCCAATCCACAGTTGCCAGATCCTAGTATCTTAATTCCAGGTGTTGATCCATGCCCTGAACACATCCACCTTTCCTACGCTGCTCCTTGTATTGAAATATACAGGGCTCAGCATATTCACTGCACCATGCTCAACGTTTTCATTCCTGACTTTGTCTGAGGCCTGAACAACATCTGTCTCCACAACCTCTCCACTACCATTCAGGCTCCCATTCCCCCCGAAACTTTAGTTTAACCCTCCTTACCCCCACCTCCCACCATGCAATCTATCACCCCTTTGGCTTTCATCTCCCAGATCAATAAAAAGGAGGTGCATACCAGGTACAGGCAGATAGGAACAAAAGGGGGTACTTATGAAATACAGGAAATTCAAGTGAACACTTATGAAAGAAATAAAAGAAGGCATGAGGTTGCCCCAGCAGACAAGGTGAAGGAGAATCCTCAGGGATTCTGCAGACTTGTTAAGAGCAAAAAGATTGCAAGGGAAAAAAATAATTCTCTGGAAGATCAGAATGGTAATCCATATGAAGGGATAACATAGACTTGGGGAGATTTTTTTTTGCTTCCGTATTTACTCAACAGATGAACACAGAGTCTATAGAAGTGAGGCAAAGCCGCATCAACTTCATGGACCCTGGACAGATTACAGAGGTGGAGGGGTTTGCTGTCTTGAGGCAAATTAGTGTGGATCAATCCCCAGGGCCTGACAAGTTGTTCACTAGGACCCTGCGGAAGACAAGTGCAGAAATTATTGGGGCCTTAGCACAGATATTTAAATCATCCTTAGCGACAGGTGAGGTACTGGAGGATTGGAGGACAGACAATGTTGTTCTGCTGTTCAAGAAAGGCTTTAAAAATGAACTAGGAAGTTATATGTTGGTGGGCTTAACATCAGAACTGGGAAAGTTATTGGAATGTGTGCGCAGGAACCAAGTATATACTGTAAGTATTTGGATAGGTGTGGACTGATAAAGGATAGACAGCATGGCTCTCACCAATCTTAGAGCGTCTCTTGAGGAAGTTATCAGGAAAGTGGATGAAGACAAGGCAGTGGATGTTGTCTACATGGACTTTAGCAAGGCACTTGACAAAGTCTCATATGGGAGGTTGGTCAAGAAGGTTCAGTCACTCAGCATTCAAGATTAGACAGTAAATTGAATGAGACGCTGTCTTTGGGAGAAGCCAGAGTGTGGTAGCAGATGGTTGCCTCTCTGACTGGAATCTGTGTCTAGTGGTTGCCACAGGGATCAGTGCTGGATCTGTTGTTGTTTGTCATCTATATCAGTAATCTGGATGATAGTGTGGTTAACTGGATCAGAAAATTTGTGGATTACAACAAGACTGGGGGTTTAGCGGACTGCAAGAGGACTATCATGGCTTGCAGTGTGATCTGGACCAGGTGGGAAATGGTTTTAGAAATGGAAAATGGAATTTAATGCAGACCAGTGTGAGTTGTTGCACTTTGGTATGACCTACCAAGTGAGGTCTTTCACAGTGATTGGTCGGGCACGGAGGAGTGTTGTGGAAGAAAGGGACCTGGGAATACAAGTCCTTAATTCACTGAAAGTGGTATCACAGGTAGATAGGGATAGAAAGAATAATTTCAGCCCATTGCCCTTCATGAACCAAAGTACTGACAACAATAGATGGATGTTACGTTGACTTCTAGAAGACATTGGTGAGGCCTAATTTGAAGTATTGTGTGCAGGTTTGGTCACCTACCTACAGGAAAGATGTAAAAGAAGTTCAGAGATTTCAGAGAAAATTCACAAGGATGTTGCCATGTCTGGAGGACTTGGGTTAGAAGGAAAGATTGAACAAATCAGGACTTTATTCCTTGGAATGCAGAAGATTCAGGGGAGATTTGATTGTGACAGAGTGGCACAGATAGTGTTAATGCAAGCTGGCTTTTTCCATGAAGATTGGGGGGGACAACCAGAGGCCATGGGTTAAGGGTGAAAGGTGAAATGTTAAGGGGAACATGAGGGAAAACTTCTTCACACAGACGGTCATCCGGCTGTGGAATGAGCAGCCAGCACAAGCGGTGCATGTGAGCTCCATTTCAACATTTACGAGGTTTGTGTTGGTACCTGGATGGTAGAGGTGTGGGAGTGGGCTGTTTAAATAGTTCAGCACAAACTAGATGACCCAAAGGGCCTGTTTCTGTGTTGAAATTTTCTATGATTGTGACAAGAACCTGAAGTAACACAAAAACTCACTCTAACCCCTTTTGACAGCTGTGTGAACCAACCAGTCATTTTAGCAGGAATGTTTTATATGGCAATAAAACTGTGGCACTTTAAGTTAATAATACATAAAAGAAAATCCCAGCTGCACGTCAAGAAAAACTATTTGTGTGAGAGTGTTTCAGTTACTGTGGGGCGAAGAACCCATGCTGCTCAGCAGGAACAGGGAATAATACCAATGGAGAGAATAAAACTGAGCCAAGGCACAGATTGGAGACGGCTGAAATGCCCCATTCTTATAGAGACACGAAGAGCATCAGAGAATTGATGGTCATTCCAGATACCAGCACTCTGCCCAGTCAGAAGATGATTTCTCTGTCCAACTTGGGTAGAACCTCACTGTAACAGTGTGATACCAGATCAAACGTTGGCAACTCAAGTAATCTCATCTGAAATGTTGTCTTCATCTGAAATCTTTTTACAGGTTAAAACTGAGAAGGAATTCATCTCCAGGAAGCTCAAACACGGCACAGCAGTTTTGTTGTCTCTGTCTAGATATTTAAGAAGTGGAGCAAGGGATCCAATTGACCACCCTTCCTGCTCATACTGTGGGGAGGGATTCACGCGGTCATTTGACCAACTGGCACGCCTGTAATTTACACAGGAGAAAGGTCGTTCACCTGCTCAGACAGTGGGAATGGATTCACTCGGTTATCACAACTGAAGGTACATCAGCAAGTTCACACTGGGCAAGGCCTGTTCTGTGTGTGAGAAAGGATTCACTCAGTTTTCCCACCTGTGGACACACCAATCAGTTCACACCACACCGGGCAAAGGCTGGTGATCTGCTGAATTTCTGGGAAAGGATTCACTCAGTCATCTGACCTAATGGCTCACCAGCGGGTTCACACTCTGGAGAAGCCATTCATCTGCTCAGTCTGTGGGAAGGGATTCACTCTGTCATCTAACCTACGGAGACATCAGCGAGTTCACACTGGGGAGAAGCCATTCACCTGCTCAGAATGTGGGAAAGGATTCACTCGGTCATCTACCCTACTGGTACATCAGCGAGTTCACACTGGGGAAAAGCCATTCACCTGCTCATCTGTGGGAAGAGATTCACTCAGTCATCCCACCTACAGAGACATCAGCGAGTTCACACTGCGGAGAAGCCATTCACTGCTCAGTCTGTGGGAAAGGATTCACTCGGTCATCTACCCTACTGGTACATCAGCGAGTTCACACTGGGTAAAAGCCGTTCACCTGCTCAGTCTGTGGGAAGAGCTTCACTCATTTATCCACCCCATGGAATCATCAGCGAGTTCACACTGGGGAGAGGCCATTCACCTGCTCAGTCTGTGGGAAAGGATTCACACAGTCATCTACCCTACTGGTATATCAGCGAGTTCACACTGGGGAGAAGCCATTCACCTGCTCAGTCTGTGGGAAAGGATTCACTCAGTCATCTACCCTACTGGTACATCAGCGAGTTCACACTGGGGAGAAGCCGTTCACCTGCTCAGTCTGTGGGAAAGGATTCACTCAGTCATCTACCCTACTGGTACATCAGCGAGTTCACACTGGGGAGAGGCCGTTCACCTGTGGGAAGAGCTTCACTCATTTATCCACCCTATGGAATCATCAGCGAGTTCACACTGGGGAGAGGCCGTTCACCTGCTCAGTCTGTGGGAAAGGATTCACTCAGTCATCTACCCTACTGGTACATCAGCGAGTTCACACTGCGGAGAGGCCGTTTACCTGCTCAGTCTGTGGGAAGGGATTCACTCAGTCATTCACCCTACAGAGTCATCAGCGAGTTCACACTAGAGAGAGGCCGTTCACCTGCTGAGAATGTGGGAAAGGATTCACTCAGTCATCCCATCTGCTGGCACACCTGTCAGCTCACAATGGGGAGTGGCCATTGTTATGAATCCCTGGGTTTTGTGTGCAGTGGACTGTCATTTTAAGAGAGAGAGAGAGAGAGAGAGAGAGATTAAGAAGGCAAATGTGTCTGACTTGCAGCTTGTTTACATCGCGTGCAGCTTGTTTAGTTTTATCCGAGGACACAGACACTCAGAGTCAGATGCAGACAAAGGAGGAAAAATGGAAGGATTGAAACCAGGGAACTAGTGGCCAAGGGTCACTGTTTGGAACTTTCCTTTGCCCACAAGGGTGGGCTAATTATCGATTCACCGTACATCAAATGTGTGGTTGTCACCTCATTTGATCCATAGGAGTGGATCTGATTTGGCGCATCCTGTGGAGACCACTTATGTGTTAACCCTTGCCTGGCTGTGGTGTGGTAGTTCATTAAGACGATACCAATTATGACAAGTCACTTCGGGTGATAATTAGTATGTGGATTTGGAAGGATGACAGTTAAAATCTACAGTGACTGTTGGTCTCGGTTTACCACCATGGAACCTGTGGAATACGACATAATTGCCTTCTCTCAACATTTACCCTGGATTACAATGATCTCTCTCTCATCACCTATTCTGTGGTTGAACTGAACTTTCATACTTTACCATCTCAAGACTCCAAGCCTTGTTTCCCCCGAGCTCAATAGTTTGGGAGTTATATTTATACACATTTATACACATAACACTCACGAGGAAATCTGCAGATGCTGGAAATTCAAACAACGCACACAAAATGCTGGTGGAACACAGCAGGCCAGGCAGCATCTATAAGGAGAAGAACTGCCGACGTTTCAGGCTGTGACCCTTCGTCAGGTCTAACTGAAAGGGAAAATACTAAGAGATTTGAAAGTAGTGGGGGAGGGGGAAATGTGAAATGATAGGAGAAGACCGGAGGGGGTGGGATGAAGCTAAGAGCTGGAAAGGTGATTGGCGAAAGTGATACAGAGATGGAGATGGGAAAGGATCATTGGACAGGAGGCCTCGGGAGAAAGAAAGGGTGGAGGGGAAGCGCCAGAGAGACATGGAAAACAGGCAAACAATTAAATATGTCAGTGATGAGGTAAGAAGGGGAAGAGGGGCATTAACGGAAGTTAGAGAAGTCAATTTTCATCCCATCAGGTTGGAGGCTACCCAGCCGGTATATAAGGTGTTGTTCCTCCAACCTGAGTTTGGATTAATTTTGACAGTAGAGGAGGCCATGGATAGACATATCAGAATGGGAATGGGACGTGGAATTAAAATGTGTGGCCACTGGGAGTAGTCTGTTGCTGCTGGTTCGTTTCTAAAGCGTTACGGTTTGTAACAAAATGGGGCCTGCATCTGGGATATGAACAAATTTAACGATTGATTTATTATCGATTTCATTGGGGAAATCCCTTTTGATTTATTTGTGTGTGGAAAACCAGCAGCAATGGATGTTGATAGATATCTGGAAGTGTGAACCTCTCAGGCATTAGAGGACACCAGAAGGGTTGAGTATTGCTAAAACGTTAATACTTGCTAAGGTGAAATTGACAATGAGGAGGGCACAGATGCAGAGGGTAATAGCTGAACATTATGTATCTGAGGGTGTATTTAAAGTGGAGGAGTTGGAGTTTCCTGAAAGTAAACCTAGTGAGCTTGAGCTCCAGTACAAGTGAGAAAAATTAAAGATGGAGACTGCGGAAAGGCAGATACAGTTTGAGGCCTCCAATCCATGGACTCTCCCTACACTTCCCCTCCCTTGGAAAAGCAGGCCATGTACTCAAAGAACCCCATTACCTGGACATTCTTGCTGCAAACCCGCTCCCCCATCGGGGAAGAGATACAAAAGCCTTAAAGTGCGTAACACCAGGCTAAAGGATGGCTTCCTGTCTGCAGTTATAAGCCAAATGAATGATAAAATGGACTCAACCTCACAATGTAACTCGACGTGACCCTGCACCATATGTCTATCTGCACTGCACTTTCTCTGCAGCCTTAATGCTTTGTTACAGTTACTGTTTTGTTGTATATCAGCTCACTGTACTGTTGTAATGTATCTGTCTGTGTGGATGGTACATCAGGGAGGATTTTCACTGTAGCTCAGTACATGATGAGAATAAACAAATTTCCCACTTTAACTGTGTGGAAATATTAGACAGACTAAGCTTCTGCTCTGGAAGCTCAGAAGGAAACTGAACTGTTGTCATTTCTGTGGAAAGCAAATATATGGAAAATGCTTCAATCTCACATTACGATCTGCGGTAACTGGGATCAGTTGACCGGTGGTGGGTCTCCCATAACAATATCAGAATCAGGTTTAATAGCACCGGCATGTGTCATGAAATTTGTTGTCCCTGCGGTAGTAGTAGAACCTAATTCATGACAATAGTTTTTAACAATTGTGATTTAAAATAAGAATATACATATATAGTACAAAAATAGAAAAAAAATTAAAGATATAATAACTATCTTAATTGTGTGGAACTATTTGACTGACTGGGTTGTTGCTTTGGAAATTCTGAGGTGAAGCTGAACTGAACTTTACACATTTATGAGAAGCTCAGATAAATAGAAAAGGCTAAATTCTCACATAAATGAGTCATACCCCCAGACACATCGGCTGCACTTCAGCGCCTCAAAACAGCGGAATGAAACATGCAGAAAATATTGCAGAGAAAAAGACATTGTCCACGAGAGGATGTGACAGATCCGGATCTCACTGACTTGTCTGAACGGGGAAAGATGAAGCTACACGTACACGTAGAGCAGTGACCCGCAGATGCTGCAGATCTGCAGAAAAATGAGAACAGTAAACGGGATCAGGTGACGGGTGGAGGGACTCCCACCTGAACCGGTGACTCCGTTTCTCACCCTTCACACACTGCCCGACCCATCCACCGCATTCCCCACATTATTCCATATTTACCCCAGATACATGATTATTTTTCCACACCATATCTTCCCCGATCCCTTTCCCTCCACCCCCAGGTCACAGAGTCACCGGCTCAATTCCCATCCAGGTCAAAAACATAATTCAGACCCAAACAGGAAATGTTCACGTTTCATTTAAATCAGTTCTGTGTTTATAAACACTAATTTCTATTCACATTCCTCCGGACTCAGTGGACAGGAACGCTGAAACATCAAGTGAGAAACAGCAGGAGGTGGCTATTCGGCCCCTGTAACCATCAACAAGATGGTGGCTGCTCTTATCCACATGTTTCTTTCCATTCACCACCCTCGGAGTGAAGACATTTCCCCTCATCTCAGTCCAGGACAGTCCATTCCTGTTTCAGAGACTGGGATCCCTGGTTCAGCCGGTAATGATGTTGTGCATTTCAATATGTTCACCTATCAGTCCTCGATTCCCTAAATGAAAGGGTTATCACATTTGATCTTTCTTCATATGATGACCCCACCACTCCAGGGATCAGTCTGGTGAATCTTCATTGCACTCTCTATAACAAATACTCTCTAACCTCTTTGTTAATCCTCTATGGAATTAATTTCCATCTTCTGCAGCCCCGTGTTGCCCCAACCACTCACCTCCCACCCCTGTCACTATTTCCACCTTCCCACCTCCCCCCTCACCTGGATCCACCTCTCACTCCCCAGCTCTTGCCCCATCCCCACCCCTCACCTCTTTGTTCTGACTATTTCCCGTCCACTCTCAGTCCAGAGGGAGGGTCTCGGCCCGAAATGTTGACGGTCCATTTTCCTCCACAGATGCTGCCCGACCCACTGAGTTCCTCCGGCAGTTTGTTATTTGGTCTGTATAACCCGTGTTAGTATGGGGAGCGGGATTTTACACCATATTCCAGGTACAATCTCAACAAAGCACAAATAATTGTCACTTTGTCCGGACCATCGGCCCCGCTTGCAGGGCAACAGTCTGCCGGTGTTTGCCCCCAATGTGGTGAATCTCTCTGCTCGGCACCACCGTGGGCTCAGACATTTCCACAGATGAGCCCCTCCTGTCCCCACCGGGACAAACATCCTGTCCGCCCCCTCTCTCACCATCTTCATCCTTTCAATAAAATCCCTCCTCGGCCGGCATCAAACCGACGGGCCGAGCGGTCTCCTCCTACCTCTCGGCGATACATCAGACTCCGGCCGCAGGAGACGCTTCACAAACGCCCCAACTTCCCTCGGAGGGAAATGGAAATAAATCAGAAAGCGGACATTTACTTTGAGGTTTTCTCCGCTCTGAAGAGGCGGTCGGCGCTCGAGCGGGAGACGAACTCAGCGCGGTAACGCCCACTCGGCTTGTCCGCCTGCGCGACTGGTTGTAACCAGTGATTGACATCGCTTCGCACCAATGGGAATAGCGCATCTCCTGAATCCTCTGTTGACAGCGGTGCGGGAGGGGCTGGTCACGTGATTATTAGCCCGGCCATTAAACCGATAAAGCTCGAGCACAGCAGCGCGTGGGTGACGTAAGACACCGCGCACGTGAGGGCAGATCCCGGTGTGGGGAGCCCATTTGTGACGTCAGGCGCGTGGGTGAGGAGCTGTGTGACGTCACCTGTGGGAGAGCACTGGCATTTAAATGCACCTTAATGGACTTTTCAGTGGGACAACAACATTAATCACGGGTTTCATCACTGAATCCAGTGTTGTGGGATGTAAAGTCCCCTGTTATGTGTCCGGCTGTGCCGTGTTGTTGGTGGAGTGGGCAGCGTGGTGTTTGTCTTGATTCGGGTCACAACACCAGAATTGCCAGCGGGGTCCACACACAGTGTATTAGTCAACAGAAAACCTCTCGTCCCTGCAGTCTTTGTCTCCTGGTGAACTCAACACCCTGACAGTGTGGACCATAGATACCCCTTCCTCTCAGAGTCAGGGAATCATTCAGACAGCTGATCGCTGAGAGGAATTATATTTATTGGTCATTAAAGTTCGCCCAGGTTCGTTTGGACGGATTTGATGTGGAATTCGGGGTGTCACAGTGAACTCAGTGAACAGCCGAACTCTCTCCGTTGTCCAAACATCCTTCCAGGTGAGGCGACCCTTCACCTGTGAATCTTCCGGGGTCGCCCGTTGTGTCCGCTGCTCCCGATGCGGCCGCCTCGACACTGGTGACACCGGCTCCTCCTCAGTTGTGCGGGGTAGGATTTTTTTTTGGGGGGGGGGGGGAATCGATGATATTATTCCCTTTTGTGCAGGAGGGGTCGATTTGGGGGTTGATGATTGGGATGACGTTCTTTTTTATGCGGGGGTAGGAGTTTGATTTTTCTCTCTAATAAATGCTGCCCGGCCTGCTGAGTTCCGCCAGCATTTTGTTTGTGTTGCTCTGAATTTACAGCATCTGCAGACTTTGTCGTGTTTGTCATTTAACTCTCCGTTGTCCCTCCGGCCTCCGGCCACTGTGTCCCTCTGTAGGGACCTCCGGCCACTGGTCCCTCGGTAGGGACCCCCGGCCACGGCTGGTGCTGCCCAGAATCTCCTGCTAAACGCAGGCGCAGTGCCGACCGTAGCTATTATTCTGTTTATGCGTCCGTGAAGAAGGGTCTGATCTCGGGTTTGTGGAAACCAGGGGCCGGTTGGCGTGGAACCACAACTTTGTGGGCCGAATGGCCTGTATCGTGCTGTAGGGTTTCTATGTTTCTATGAAAAGTCCCGGGAACGAGCTCTGCCGGACGGCTGGAGGCTCTGGTCTCTCCGGTCCCGCAGCCCCGGTTTTAGCTTTGCGCCCGAGCCCGGGCTGTGGGATCAGTTAGTTGTGGTTTCCGGGCTCGGAGGGGTTTGCGGTGAGGGGAATCTGTCTGTGTGTGTGTGGGTAGAGGTTATGGGTGGACTGTGGGTGTGGGGTGAGAGGAGTAACGTTTTGGGGGACCGTATTGTTTGTAATATACACAAATGATCTGGATGATGGGGTGGTAAATTGGATTAGTAAGTATGCTGATGATACTAAGGTAGGAGGTGTTGTGGATAATGAGGTGGGTTTTCAAAGCTTGCAGGGAGATTTATGCCGGTTAGAAGAATGGGCTGAACGTTGGCAGATGGAGTTTAATGCTGAGAAGTGTGAGGTTCTACATTTTGGCAGGAAAATTCCAAATAGAACATACAGGGTAAATGGTAGGGCATTGAGGAATGCAGTGGAACAGAGAGATCTAGGAATAACAGTGCATAGTTCCCTGAAGGTGGAGTCTCATGTAGATAGGGTGGTGAAGAAGGCTTTTGGAACGCTGGCCTTTATAATTCAGAGCAGTGAGTACAGAAGTTGGGATGTAATGTTAAAATTGTACAAGGCATTGGTAAGGCCACATTTGGAATATTGTGTACAGTTCTGGTCACCGAATTATCGGAAAGATATCAATAAATTAGAGAGAGTGCAGAGACGATTTACTAGGATGTTACCTGGGTTTCAGCACTTAAGTTACAGAGAAAGGTTGAACAAGTTAGGTCTCTATTCATTGGAGCGTAGAAGGTTGAGGGGGGATTTGATCGAGGTATTTAAAATTTTGAGAGGGATAGATAGAGTTGACGTGAATAGGCTGTTTCCATTGAGAGTAGGGGAGATTCAAACGAGAGGACATGATTTGAGAGTTAGGGGGCAAAGGTTTAAGGGAAACACGAGGGGGTATTTCCTTACTCAGTGAGTGATAGCTGTGTGGAATGAGCTTCCTGTAGAAGTAGTAGAGGCCAGTTCAGTTGTGTCATTTAAGGTAAAATTGGATAGGTATATGGACAGGAAAGGAGTGGAGGGTTATGGGCTAAGTGCGGGTAGGTAGGACTAGGTGAGATTAAGAGTTTGGCACGGACTAGGAGGGCCGGAATGGCCTGTTTCCGTGCTGTGATTGTTATATGGTTATATGGTATTCGGCGGGGGGCGGGGGGAGTTGCTGTTGTGAGAAAGTGGGATGATCGGACGTTCCGTGACCTGGGCCAAATAAAGTTGTGAACGGGGAAGGATCTGCTCCGTTGTGTCGAACGCTCGCGTGTCCTTTCAGGAAGTAGCAATTATCTCTTCAAATGAATTGCTGTCTAATCTTGCTGCTAACATTGTGTTTGTTACAAAGCCCCAGTGTCTGGAAGAGCTGTCACCGTCATGGGCTGTTGATGCAGATTGGGATGGCGGTGGGGTGTCAGTGACCTCTGTATCAGAGAACAACACGGGTTTCTACCTCCTCCTGTGAGATATAAATGTCCTCACAGTGGATTCGGATCAGCTGGCATAGCTGGAGTTTGCAAAGGGTAAGGGGATAGGGAAGGGGTGAGGAAAGAGAGTTTTAACCAGCAAACCATCGTCCGGGGTGGAGGGGTACAGGAGCTGTCTGATAGATCGTTTTACAGTAATTGTCTTTTTATATAATCTCACAGACGGTGACTGAGGAAGAAGATTGTTGATGGAGGATACCCGGAGGTGTGCAGGTCAGACACGGTATCAGGAGACTGACAGTGATGTGATTTCCTGTGCCACGGGTACAGACAGTCATCGCGAGTGAGGAGTTTGTGTGGAGATGCAGCTTCCCTGGAGGTGGAGGAAAGAGGACACACCAACAGGTGGAACCAGCTGTGGGAAGACATGGTTTGTCAGGTCTGACGACAAGCTGAATGTACCATAACCTTCAGACTGAATCAGAAAACCATTCTGAGGGTATTTGAAATGTCAGAAGCAGGGGAGATGTGATCCCATGTCTCCATCAGACCCTCAGTGAGATGGTTCCAGTTTTCACGTGCAGGGATGAAAGCACAGTGTTCGGGGTCTGATTTAATCACTGATTCTGACATTGTGAGAGGGTTAGTTTTGCTGTAAGGCAGCAACATTAATGTAAGAAGACACAGAAACTTCATCAATTGCCAATTGTTTAGCAAAAGTGATCAATTTGTATATTACCTTGACAGAAATAGCTATTTCCAGTGGTGACAAAGGGGTTCAGTCTGGTTTACTTCAGGTTGGAGAGGGGCGTGGATCACACAGCACGGAAACAGGCATTTGGCCGGCCATACCTGTTCTGACCATCCACTCACTGTCTCCACTGGTCCCATTTATCAGCACTTGGTTCATAGCCGACTGTATCTCGGCAGTTTCAATGCTCATCCTCTTCGTAAATGTTGTGAAGGGACCTGCCTCCACCACCACCTCGGGCAGTGTGTTCCAGATTTCAGCTACCCTCTGAGTGAGAAATCTCTTCCTCAGTTCCCTCTAAACCTCTTCATCCTCTGCTTAAATCCATACTCTCTGATCGGTGACACCTCTGTCCCAGGATCGGGGCCGATATGGGCATCAGTGAGGCCTTTGATAAGGTTCAGCATGGTAAGTTGCTGTGGAAAGTCAGATCACACGGGATCCAGGGAGAGCTGGCTCACTGGATGCACAGTTGTCTTGATGGTAGGAAGCAGAGAGTGATGGTGGGAGGCTGTTTATTGGACTCGAGGCCCGGGCCTAGTGAGGTTCCCCAGGGTTACACCCCATTGCTCTCATTATTCATTGATATTTAATGATATTTGCATTTGCACAGTTTGTTGAATTCTATGCTCCACCTGATCTTTCATTGATCCTGTTACTATTCTATAGATTTGCTAAGTGTTCCTGTAGAAAAAACAATCTCAGGGTTGCATGTGGTGACATATATGTACTCTGATAATAAAATTTACTTTGAATATCAACCATTGCTACTTGTCATCTAGATCAATAACTTGGTTGAGAATGTACAGGGTATGGAGAGTAGGTTTGCCGCAAGTTCAGACAATTACTTTTTCTGAAAGATATTAAGTATAACCTCTCCGCTCTGTTTCACTCTCCGCGCTCGACCACCCCTCCCCATTACTTTCTTCCCTTTCTGCCCCGTCCTCCCTCTCACCCTGACATTGAGCATACGTTCAGGGTGAAAGTGAATTATTTTCGGGGAACATGAAGGGGAATTCTTCACTCGGAGGTTGGTGAGAGTGTGGAATGAGCTGCCAGTGGAAGTGGAGGATGTGGGTTTGATTTAGACACTAAAGAGGAATTTGGGTGAGGACGTGGATGGGAGGTGTATGGAGGCTCTGGTGTAGGTAGCTTGAACCAGGCAGTAACAACAAAAACGGGTCGGCATGGACTAGAAGGGCTGAAAGAATGCAGAAATAATTACGCGGCTATTACAGGGACTGAATGTTTTTAATTAAAAAGAAAGGTTACATATGTTAGCACTTTATTCCCGAGCGGGTAGGGACCGAGGGGAGATTTCATAGAGGTATACAACATTATGAGGCTGATGGAGAGTGTAAATGCAAGCGGGCTTTCTCCACTGATGTTCGGTGAGAATACAACTAGAAATCATGGGCGAATGGTGAAACGTGAAAAGTTTAATGGAAACATGAGGGGAAACTTCTTCACCCAGAGGGTGGTCAGAGGGTAGACAGTGTCGCCAACGCGAACAGTGATTGAGATTCCGATGCCAATGTTTACGAAATGATTGGATAAGTACTGGGATATGGATGGCCACGGTCCGGGTTCAGTCGATGGCAGTAGTCAGATTAAGTAATTCCTCAGTGGCCTGACGGGTTGAAGACCCTGTTTCTGTGCAGTGGATCCCTATCGGTGTCTGACTGTATGTCTGGGTTAGAACTTCAGTGTGTCGCAGCACCGACCAATCTATAAAGTCGTTGATACTGTTCTTGAATGGTTATAGCATGAGAAGATGGAAGCTTTGGAAATTGTTTATTCTGTATTCCCCAATTGCCTGCGCTGGTTTTCAAGGAAGACAAGTGTGAGCCCAGATATTTGCTTTGCCTTCGCTGCGTTTTCAGTTTGTGTAGATTTGTATGTTTAATTTATTATTGATTTCAGGGGGAGACACGGATTCCACACCGGCCATGTGGATTCAGGGTTAAATGGATCGAAATATGAGCGTATCTACACCCGATACGATAAAACCACGATTCAGAGGTAAATTGGCATTCAGATAAATTGGTGTATACCTGAATTGGGAATATGGAATTGACATTTTGGAAGGCTGGTTCTTTTAATAAGCGCCAGAAGCTGCTGCTGAACACTTTGAAATGCTGGTTTTAAGTTCTAGGGCTTCACTGGAAATCAGGTTGTAAAGTCATTGTAGCATTTGCCCTGTAATATGTAAATGACAGGTCAGTTTAGAAAACGCGCAGGTGCAGTCAATCACTCAGCGATTTGTTTACATCGTGAGTCCTAATTTCATTAATTATCCAGGTGTTGCTGTGTGATCAGATTAAATCGATTATTTCCTCAGCGCTATTTCTTGGAGCACTGTAACTGCGGACTCGCAATAGATTTGTAAAGTGTACCGAAGTTTCGACTCTACGTGCGGAACACGGCTGCCCTTTGTCTTCCAGCCAGAATTCGCTCTGTCTACCTCATCATCTGCTTTCGTTTAGGAAGCCAATTCTGAATCAACGCAGTCAGGTTTCCCTCGATCCCATGCCTCCTGACTTTCTGAATGAGTCCACTATGGGGAGCTGATGAAAAGCCTGAGCATAATTAATGCACCCACATCGACTGTTCTAATTCTTCTATTTGATTTATTTTCACTTTTTCAAATAACTCAATCTGGCTAATAAAGGACAACATGCCATGTTGTTTCTCCTTAACCAGACTACGTTTCTCCAAATACACATAAATTCCTTCTTCAATTATCCTCTCCAGTAGTTTACCCACTACTGATGTAAGACTGCCTGCTTATAATTAAAATAAATATCCCTATTATCTTTCGTCAACAACTGAATAACAGTTTCCACTCTCTAATCATCTAGTTCTACTTCCGTGGCCAGCGAAGACACAAATATCCTGTCCAAAAGTGCAGCAATATCTTTGCTCTCCTTCCAAAATTACCTGGACTAAATCCCTTTCGGCACCGGGGAATCATCTATCATAATGTTTTCCAAGTTTCCAGCGCATCCTCTTTCTCATCGTCGGCAGGTTTGGCATTTCTGCATTTTGACGCTGTGTTCACATTAACCTATGTATTCAGTGAGGCGCTTCACCGCCTCCTTGGACTCCAGACACAAGTTTTCCTCTTTTACATCTGATCTGCCCACACTCTCTCTAGTCATCTTTCTGTTCTTCACTTATCTTAGTGCATCTCTACTCCCCTTCTAACTTTGAAGTCCATTGTTAAATTCATTTTCTATCTACATTGTTACACGCCCTAAGCCAATCTGATCCTTTCTTCCTGAACCTTAAGTATCTTTCTTTCTTCCTCTTGACAAGCTGTTCCAATTTCTTGTCAGCAAGGGTTACTTTCCGCTATCATCCTTTCCCTGCCTCAATGAGACAAGCTTTTACTGAACCCCATGTAAGTGTTTCCTGAACAATCTCGACATATGTGTTGTGCATTTCCCTGAGTACATCATTTTCCTATTTACCTTCCCAAGTTCCTGCCAGGTAGCCCGATATATCGCAATTAAATAATTCCATGCTCTCTGGTCCTATCCCCGTGCAGGGTGGATGTCGGGGAGTTCTCCCTGTCGTTCTGAAATGCTGACCCGCGGAGAGATCTGTCACCTGATCCGTTTCCTTTTCTAATATTAGATACCGTATGGACTGTTCGCAAGTCCGCCTGTCTTCATATAGTGACATGAATCCTTCCAGCACACAACTGAGGATTTCTGTCATAACCAAACCTTTTACCCTGGGGATGTGCCAAAGAATATTAGGGAACTTTCAGTTGCCCTTGCCAATAACATGACACGTGTCCAAGTTCCGCTTCCCGATCGGTACCTCCCTGATTCAGTCGCCGTTTTTATTTTTGTTCAACTTGTGGGCAGCTGTATAGAATACTCCAAACGGAGAGATCGCGTCCTTCATGTCTCTGTGTTCGTCGCACAGTCTATCAACAAACGAACTCTCCACATTGTCCTCCCTTTCTGCAGCTGCGATACTATCCCTGGTTTCATATCGCACTCACTTTACACCCTGTTACCTGACCCTGTCCATTTTGAAACATCTAAAACTCGAAAAGCCCTGAAGCCATCCCTGCCCTGCTGGCACATTTCAGTGGCCATTGACATTGTCAATTTATAATTTCCTGTCAGACACATATCATGTTCAGATGTTCGCACAACCAGCGTTTATTTAAGTACGTAAAATTAGTCTATGTACATAAGCGAATCTTATGTACCTTTCACAGACAGGCGAGTGTCTGTGATAGATTGTAACATAATTCAACCAATCTAACAATCACGGTAGCAGCATTGAGCGTTTGTATTGCTACCGACCTGAACTGTATCACGTCAGCAATCTTCCGCCAATTCTCCAATTCCCGGATGACCAGGCATATGAATGGTTGAATTTATGACATACTTGCCAAGCCTGTTCATTTTAAAACGGCTTTATTTGAAAACTCCGCTGAATTGCCATTGTAGGCGGACGTTATCTACACAGATGGCCATTTAATGTAAACACATACTTCATTCCATTCCTCAGCTCCTCTCTGAATTTCGTCTGTGTCAGTGTATAGATACAAGTATTGGTGCACATGCTGAGCATTTGCAACATTAACCCAAATTGTTGGAGGATATATACCGGGGAACTCAAATATCTGTCCTCGTAAAAATAGTTTTGCGCTTGCCATTTTAGAGAACGGGCTACATGGGGCATCCACAATAATATGAAATTAGCTGATATAGAAAACAGCAAAATCATCGATTTTCGGCGTTTTTCCACCTCGGCATCTTTCTGATTGTCGCTACTGTGCCGAAGCTTTCTGCGGACTCTATTTGCTACAACGATATGTCTTACGGTTAACCCGTTAAACATCAGGATTAAGCTGATTGGCAGCAATGGTGTTAAAATACTGTCCAGTAATTCGTATCCTTTCCACACGGGTGAAGTAGCGTATTCATATGTGAGGGTGCACCGCCACGGCGTGTTGTCAATGATGCCGTAAGGTTCAATGACAAAGTAAACAGGGACACATCTCCCACAGCTCACTATAACCACGGTCACGATGACCACCGTTGCTGTTCTCTCGGTGCAGTATCGCTCCCGCAGCTTTCGGCAACATATTGCGATGAAGCGATCGAAGGTAAAACTGACCGTGTACCAAACAGAACAGTCCGACGTTACGACCCGAAATACAAGTGTCAGTGCGCACACAGGAGTGATGAGCAGGGTTCTGGAATAAATGTAGATATTGTTGGTCTGTTCCATTAAAGCAGCAACGATAACCACCAGTAGATCGGCTGCTGCCATTCCAACCAGGTAACGGGTGATGCATTTGGAGAGTCCGCATTTTCCCCGAGAGAGGATCACCATCGCCGTTAAATTAACTGCAAGAAATTTGAAAAGAGATTAGAGATATGGTCATCTCCTTGCATGCCCCCATTCTACCGATGGTATGCAGGGTAGGGTCTTGGAAGTGGAAAGCGGGAGTCTGCGTCGCTGCACTCCGGCTGGGCAGGTTCGAGCAAAGAATCTGAGTTCCATGGCTCACGTACCGGTGAACGGACAATCGTCCCAGTAAACAACACCATTTCCATTACTAGAGGTGAAAGAGCTAAAGGGATTGTTTGCAGCCGTGACAAAGTGGAATCAAAAGATACAAACCACAATTTATCATTTACAGACCCGCGTGTCGGAAATAGACTGGACAGTCATTTAAATAAGCTGCTATGTTGTTTTAAGCTCGAAGTGTCTGTACTGATAGAAACTCGGAACTAGAAAAGCAGAGACCAGCATCACTTCAGAAAGCCTAGCGAGGTGAAATTATGAAACAATGTCAATATCGGTATATGCGTAATTGACAAAAGAATAATCACTTCGAACAAAGTACGAAAATGAAAATAAAACCATTGGATGCCTGAAACCTCCATTCCGGAAACACGTTTCAGCCGACGGTAGCATCTGTGCTCAGTAACAGTGCGAATACCGCAGCAGAGTAACGACGGTACCATACATAAAGTGACCAGCTCCGGCATCTTACCGGGGACACCAACCGCTACAAGTGTGGGATAGAAAATGGCCGCGATGTAGTAAATCGCCGGATATCCCATATTCCGTCAGAAGCAGCGTTCAGTTGTACGGAGCGTTTCAGCTGCTCAGATGGACTGGTGATCGGTTTAGCAAACTTTTATTGGGGTGAGAACAATTCCACTGAGGTAATTAGCGTGGCGATCACGTCAGGGACATTAGTGACAACCAACTACACAAACACTTACGTTAAACTAGATTTACTCTCTCAATCCCCTTGTCATGAATTTGACTCCTCAAGGGATTTTGCAATGTAATTACTTTAAAACAAAATATGATGTGCTTTTTTTCCATGTTATTTTCCATGATACCCGGCTTCAGCTATTTAAATGAAGATATATTTTGTCATTGTTGCTTTTAAATCAGGCATTTAGCTTGAAGTCGATATATTTGGAATATTTGACGGGGCACATTCGCTTCTGAAATTGAGGAAAGGAGTTTGTTCTGGCGGGTGAAACGGAGAACACTTCTTTATTAAAGGCGAACATTCATCATCTTTTCTTTCGTTCGTTGCAGCCATTCCGGGCGGTGTGAGTGATGGAAATCACAGTGACAGCTGACATGTGTTACAATAAAATACACTGCACATTTTCCTCCAAACAATTTAAAAGATCCACAGCGATATTCCAGAGACCTGTGGTCAAAAAGGGAGAGTGTCTTCGGGAGATTAGCGAGGGCTGAGGAAAGTTTGAAGAACAATGTTTTCCAGCGCACACATGGGCCGTTTGGCAGGAACTGACCTCTGCCAATGAAGGACTTGACCGCCCCATAACCGTGACCTGCGATGTAGTCTGTTTAACTTTAAAGATATTCTCAGACCTGCCACAATTCTACCACTATTTCTCCATCCATTCTCTGTTTGAACAAATATAGTAAGCAAAATCTATGATCAATCAGCAGGTTCTCAGGCTGTTGTATCATTTGCCGCGAAGTTGTATTTTTTTCCTCTTGATTTACTGTCAGGCATATTGCCTTTCGAGCGTCTCTGTGAGTATGTGCAGAACAGCGGAAGTGTTCAAGCTCACCTGTCAATCACACTTCCTTCTGCTCCTGTAGCGCACCGCTCCGTGCCGATTGTGGTTCTCATACTGATGAGCGGCCCTCGGCTTATTGGAGAGAGTCTCATCACTCTCTTTCCATTGTGGAACTCGTACTAATGTGCGGCCCTCGGTTGACTCGAGAGAGTATCACCTCAGCCTTCAAATGTATCCGTCCAAAGTAAATCACTTCGTACCTTTCAGGGTTGAACTCCATCTGTAACTTCCCAGCGCTGCTCTGCGTCCTGTCACTGTCCTGTTGTAAACTCTGACTACCTTCTATACTATCCCTAATTCCACCAACCTCCACATCATTGCAAAGACAATAAACCACCCTTCCATTTATTTATTCACATCATTTTAAAGCACAAATATCCTGGGGTCTCAGAACAGATCTCTGCAGGACACCACTGGCACCAGCATCCGGGGAGAAAACGCCCATCCACAACTACCCTCGGCCTCCTGGGGCGTCAGTCCTGAATCGACAAGCCAACTTTCCCAGGATACCAAGCCTTCTGAAAGGTCCTAACAGGCTTAACCGTATGTATAACCGTCACATCCTCACAGAATTGAACCAGGGTCGTGAGACATGATCTGCCCCTCACAAAGCCATACTGACTCTCCAAAATCAGGTAATGTTTCTCCAAATTCTCGCAAATCCTGTTTCTAAGAAAGTTCTCTGATAATTTGCCCATCACTGAAGTGGGACCCACCACTTCCCGCAGTCACTCAGGCTTTCTCCCGACCACACAAGAAGACGTATTTAACCTACTGTATTTTTTTTAGAAGTTCCAGTACATCCTCTCTCTTAACCTCGGTATGTTGTCGCACATCGGACTGTTTAACGTCCTCCTCACAAACATCCCTCTGACTGGTGAATTCAGTTTTAATTCCGGACCTGCCCTTCGGACCTCAGCGACTTGTTTCATCTTCTATCCCCGACCGGTCCTACACTCATTCCAGTCATCTTTTTCTTCACGTATATCTAGAATGGCTTGGGATTTTCCTTAAAGCCACTGCAGACCTTCTGTAGTTAAAGACTCTTTTACTTACTTAGGGATTAAAATTACAAAAAACCATAAAGAATTATTTAGGTTTAATTTTCTACCCTTAATTGATCAGATTAAAGGTTTGTTTACTAAGTGGTCACCATTATCTTTATCTCTGATAGGTAGGATTAATGCTATTAAGATGGTTATTTTACCTAAATTTTTATATATTTTTCAAGCGGTACCAATTTTTATTCTGAAATCCTTTTTTACTAATGTTGATTCAAAAATTTCCTCATATATATTGCAGAATAAAAATCCCAGGTTAGGTAAAATATACTTACAGAGGACAAAGAAGGATGGTGGGTTGGCATTACCCAATTTCAGATTTTATTATTGGGCAGTTAATATTAGATATTTGATATGTTGGTTGAAAGAATGGGATGGTCCTTTTGGCCCTCATTGGGTGAGTTCGGAAATTAAGTCGGTATCTGGTTATGCTCTGGGTTCTATTTTAGGGACATCTCTCCCTTTTGCTCTTTCTAAATTGCCGAATCGAATCGACAACCCGATAGTTAAATATACCTTACGTATATGGTTTCAATTTCGGAAATTTTTCGGGTTGACTCAATTCGTGTTAAATAGTCCTATTGTATCTAATTGTTTTTTCCACCCCTCAATTATAGATCAAGCTTTTTTGGCTTGGAAAACTAAGGGATTATTAAGATTTTCCGACTTATTTTTGGACAACTGTTTTATGTCTTTTGAGCAATTAGCAAATAAATATAATTTGCCTAGATTTCATTTGTTTAGATACTTACAGGTTAGGCATTTTTTAAGTACGGTACTTCCTTCATTCCCAAATTTTGTGTCTTCAGATATTTTGGAGAGTTTGTTTGAATTAAACCCTTTTCAAAAAGGGCTTATATCAAAACTTTATAATATAATTATGAAGATACGTTCAGTGCCCTTTGATAAGACCAAAAATGATTGGGAAAGAGAGCTTAATCTTATTATTCCTATTGAGAATTGGGATAGAATTCTTCAATTAGTTAATACATCATCTATATGTGCCAAACATTCATTAATACAATTTAAGGTTGTACATAGGGCCCATATGTCCAAGGATAAATTAGCTCATTTTTATTCTCATATAAACCCTATTTGTGACAGATGTCAATTAAAAATCGCGTCTTTAACTCATATGTTTTGGTCATGTCCGATTTTGGAAAAATATTGGAAAGATATTTTTGATATTATTTCGGCGGTACTGAACATTGATTTACAACCCCATCCTATTACCGCAATTTTTGGTTTACCGATGATGGACTCACTTCACTTATCTCCTTCCGCCTGTCGAATGATTGCTTTTCTCACTTTGATGGCTAGAAGATCTATTTTGTTGAATTGGAAGGAAATTAATCCTTCCACGGTATTTCATTGGTTTTCTCAAACTATGTTATGTCTAAATTTAGAAAAAATTAGAAGTGCTGTATTTGATACTTCTATTAAATTTGAAAAGATATGGAGGCCATTTATTCAATATTTTCATATGATGTAATGGCCCTGTGCCAGGCTTATTGGTTTTTTCAGCTTTAATCGTATGTATGTTGAGAGGATCGGAGTTGACGACATTGATGTTTATGTATGCTTGTGAGATATTATGAACAGCCCTTTTTTTTTCTTCTCTTTTTTTTTTAGTTTTTTTTAGTTTTTTCTTCCTTTTTTGTTTTTTTTCCTTAGATATTAGATTAGTAGATTAGTTAACTTTCATATATAGATTTATTTTTTTTCTCTTTTTTTATATTATATATTATGGAATATCTAGACTTACCTTGTTCATATATATACTATATGGTTTATGTTTGGGAAAGCTTACTTATACTGTATTCATTGTTTATGTATTCCTTCATGTGTAATGGGAGTTTATATGTTTGTAATCCATTATTAATATTTTAATTGTATTTTGTTCATAATATTTTTAATACTAATAAAAAGATTGAAAGAGAAAGTAAACCTACTGAGGCTGAGGTTCAGCTTCGGTTAGAAAAATTCAAGGGATGATGAGGAAAGTGGCTGAGAGTCAGCAGGCGAGTTTGCTTTAACCCATGAGGTTAAGTTTTCCCTGAATGAGAGCCTCAAAAAGAGTAGCTGGGTTAATCAGGGTGAACTGGAATTTGAAATTGGGACTAGTAATGAAAGCGTAGAAGAGGAGGTTGGGCTCGATTGCCTGCGTTCAGGTTGTTAAAGCACCTGTGAATTCACAGGTACTGAAACTTGTGTTGAAACTCAGTTAAGGTCTGAGGTCTTTGACCCGGTTGAAAAGGAATGCAGTTCCTTTGTGTCAGATGGACTTGGTACCAGTGGAAATTGAGGATTCTCAGTCACTTGAGTAGACAGTGATCTAAAAGCTTGTGATGAGATGAACACTGGTGAGTGAATGTTATTGAAGATATTGAGAAGGGGTGCTGTCTCTGGACTTTTGAACAAAGTAACTGTGAAGTCTGGATTGGTTTCAAGATCTTTGACCTTGCTGACAGAACCAGCTCTCTCAGATGCGGAGACAGTACACGTTGATTTGAATAGCTATATTTTGGAATTTAAAGATAAACACCTTGGTGATGTTGTTCAAGTTTGTGAATTGGAGACACAGGATTCGGAGACTTCTCAAAACAAAGGGAAGTGTTGTTTTGACCAAGAGAGGCCATCTGCAGGTGTTCTTATGGAAACATATAGAACTAAAGATCTTGGAGGTGGAATTAATGACTTGTTTGGAACAAAGGACTTCTTTAGAAGTTCAGGCGAATGGGCTTAGTTTAGAAAACATGAGTGAGGAGTTAGCACCTGTCAGGATAAAGTTCAGGCCGTCCTTGAAAGCGCTGTTGGAGCTGATCACGTGATGGTTAATTGTTTTGTGGTGAAGCGGGAAAGAGAAAATGTGTGATCAAACTCTAGTTTGAAGATAACAGGATTTGGTTTTGCGGGAATTTGGTTTTGTAACAAAGTATGTGAAAGGTGAAGACATAACATGGTGGATTGATTGTCTGGATGTTAAGTTTAAGTATGATATAGAAACTAGTATTTTTATGCGCTTCTGTAGTGTGCTACATGTTAATCAGGTATGCATTGCTTTATATTCTGTAATCTACAGTTAGACAAAAATTTTGCTCCATGATCAAAACTTTTTTCCAACAGTAGGGAGGTGTTACGAGATCCTAGCTTTATCCAATATGAAATGTGCCTTTAAGAGAGAGAGAGTGTGGGTGTACACTGATTCAGGGAGAGAGAGAGAGAGAGAGAGAGAGAGAGAGAGAGAGAGAGAAGAGAGAGAGAGAGAGAGAGAGAGAGAGAGGAGAGAGAGAGAGAGAGAGAGAGAGAGAGAGAGAGAGGAGAAGAGAGAGAGAGAGAAGAGAGAGGAAGAGAGGAGAGAGAGAGAGGAGAGAGAGAGAGAGAGAGAGAGCACCGAACAGCTCGTGAGTCTCCATGGGTTACGGAATGTCGGGCTATTTAATGGGCAGATAGCGTTCTGCATGTTTGGGATATATACAAGGTCAGCTGGCTTTTCACACAGACACACGGAAGACAAGGACAGAAATACAGAAGAAATAGACACTGGTTGAGCTTTCACTGCCCACTAAAGTGTGGGATTGCCTCGCAGTGTGGAAAAGGGGGTGACGGGGTGGAATGCTCTCGGAGTGTTTAACCCTGGACTGTGTTGATAGCTTTACCGCGTGAAGACGGTACTCATTGTGTGATCACAGTCGGTAACCTTAACAGGACTTCGGAGGACAACGGAAAGTTGGACGGCATCGGCTTACTTAGAAAACAAATCACCTCTCTCGCTCTCTCTCCTCAATTCAACTCAACTTAATGTCACGAACTGAACTGACGTCCATTCCTTGTACCATCGTAAGACTGTATGATTTACCACCCAAGTTTGAAGAAGTTTGGGGTTTTATATTTACACACTTGTGTTTGCATAAACTCTGCTAACCTGTTTGGTTTAACTGGTTTTATATTACTATATTACATATTACATAGAACATAGAAGATAGAATAGTACAACACATTACAGGCACTTCAACCCACAATGTTGTGCCGACCCTCAAACCCTGCATCCCATGTAACACCCCCACCCACATTAAGTTCCTCCATATAACTGTCTAGTAGTCTCTTAAACTTCAGTAGTGTATCTGCCTCCACCACTGAATCAGGCAGTGCATTCCACGCACCAACCCACTCTCTGAGTAAAAAACCTTTCCCCTAATATCACACTTGAATTTCCCTCCCCTTACCTTAAAGCCATGTCCTCTTGTACTGAGCAGTTGTGCCCTGGGGAAGAGGCTCTGGCTATCCACTCTATCTATTCCTCTTAATATCTTGTCACCTCTATCATGTCTCCACTCATCCTCCTTCTCTCCAAAGAGCGAAGCCGTAGCTCCCTGAATCTCCCTTAATTACGTAGATACTAATAATAGTAGTTGTTTGTTTGTAGCAATACCAGACTCCAGGTGTGTTCATGTCTGCTGGTTCTTTTAACCCGTTACGGGGTACGTAAACCAAAACCGTTCCAACTCCTACATCACACCGCATTCTGTAAACCCCTTCGACCCCTACAGCACTCGGCATCTCAGCAAAACTTCCATTATCCACCCTGGTGCATTCAGACGACAGCAGGACCCGAGAAAGATACCGTCGTGTCAGACTGAATGGCTCATGAAAACACTGTTGGCCAGAAGAAACTACAGTCTGATCAAGGGCAGGGGAAGCAGACAAACCAGTTCTCTCTGTTTCCCGCCATTTTGTAGACTATGAACTTATTCTTGCACTGGAATAATTTAATCAGAGGAACTGAATGTGGACACAGGAAGCTTCAGGTAATGATCTGCTAAACCTGAGACCATTCTCAAACAAGTCGCCATTTGTTATGTGAAGGGCGTGGACTCTGAACTGATTCTTGACTCTGGGGACAATCTAATCAGAACAATAAACCTGAGACCATGCTCAGAGGAGCAGCTACTTGTTGTGTAAAATGCCAGACATATCAAAGAAGCAATCTGTAGTGTCGTTAGACTCTGTCTGGGTTGCCTCATTTAACTGGTTTGGACCAGTCAGTGTGTAAAGATACGAATACACAAGGCTGGGTGTGGGCAGAGCCACGTACAATATGTTGCTTGTAGCTCCGTACAATGATCAGTAAACCATGTGACCCAGGTAGGTCAGGTGATCTTGAGCTAATGGTTTTGGGGATCCAATGGTTCAATTGATGAGGAACAATATAAGATTCCGGAGCTTCAAATATGCAGGGGGTGATAACTCTCCAGCGGCCAGAGACCAACCATTGCCGAAAAGTAGGACCCACACGGACACGTGGAGATCGGGAACATGAGGATCGGTAGATGATGAGAGGCATTGATCGTGTGGATATTCAGAGGCTGTTTCCCAGGGCTGAAATGGTTGCCACAAGAGTACACAGGTTGAAGGTGCTGGGGATGTCGGTACAGAGGAGATGTCAGGGGTAAGTTTTTTCACTCAGAGAGTGGTGAGTGCGTGGAATAAGCTGCCGGCAACAGTGGTGGAGGCGGATACGATTGGGTCTTTTTTAAGAGACTTTTGGATAGGTACATGGAGCTTAGAAAAATTGAGGGCTATATGTAAGCCTAGTCATTTCTAAGGTTGAGACATGTTCGGCACAAATTTGTGGGCCGAAGGCCCTGTATTGTGCTGTAGATTTTCTATGTTATCTATGTTTCTATGGAATGCCTTGCCAGCGTAGACTCTTTTCCCGGGTAATACCTTTTCTCTTCATTGGACTGTTCACCGAGTGTCAGGGTTTTCCAGTAGGGTGCCACAGGACGATAGTGTGTAAATCTACGTGTTTTTTAGTAGAACTAATAAAAGATACTTGTTGGTAAATAGAGATTCTCTGTATCTCATTGATCATTGTTACACAAGAGATGATTCTTGTCACAGTGGCGTTTCATCATTAACAGGAGTTCAGCAGTTCCTGCGATATTCAAACCTGCATCCGCTGGCACCGACAAACATTCCACTCTCAAAATCACTGAGATCACATTTTCATCTCCATGGTGATGTTTGTTTGGAGACAGAACGTACCCTGTGCTAAGGAACAGGTCACGGAGTGACCCGCTGGTAACGCTTTGGGTTTAGTTAATAATTACCACAGGAGCTGACTGAGCATTAACCAGCGTGTGTTCATTACTTACAGAACCCGTAACACAGCCTTACTGGGACAGGGGTGGTAACAGAACCTGGAGCCGCGGTACACGGTAAGAAGCTCTATATACTGAAATATAAACATCACAAAGGCAGTCAGACACTTTTATGAACACGAATGGAATTGATAACGTTGATCGACATTAGAACTGTAGCGAATCGCTTTTAAGTGAATTAATAATTCCCTTCATCTAATTGAACGCATCGACTTCCTGTGCAGGTCCCGCGGGGGAACCGGGGCAGCTGATAGTGCTATTGGAATCGCGCGCACTTTCAACCCGGCTCCGAATCATCAGCAAAGGCTCGGGAGGTGCGAGCTTCCCGCATCCCGGAACAGTCCCCGGGCTACTGCTTGCAACAGCAGGAAGCCGATCCGTCCACACTCGGGGCTTTACCGATCCCCGACCGAGGGAACTGAGGATTCGCTTTGTTTATTCCTTCACTGGCGGGATTGATACTATCTGTCCATCCTAGACGGCATTTCGGTTGGTGTTCAAGAGTATGGAACCACCCACATTGGAGATTACAGCCGGGGCCGGGGGTGGTCGTGGGGGAAGGCGGTGTAAGGAGTTGATTATTCCATTATATAGTTGGTTGGTGAGACCTGTTGTGGATCACCGCCTGCAGTGTTGTTTCCCTTCTGTCAGATAAGAGTGGGTAGGTGGGAAACCAGAGGAAGGTTTACCAGACAGATATCTGCCCCTGCAAGTTTCTCTATGAGGAATCTGCTGTGATCTTGACAACAGGGGAGACCTGCTTATATACAGTACAGTTTTTTTTTAAATAACAATGCACTGGATTGTATCCGCGGATATTTAATTTAATTGGCATCCCGTATTCACTGTGACCAACGCAGATCTGACTGTGATCTCGGCTCATCACTCCTGCATCTCACCTGTAAAATCTCACTCATTTGTGTATCACTACACTGCAGGATTGCAATATTAACTGAAAGACTCTCCTTCTGCTGAATATTGAGGACGATCATTCCCATGACACACTAGACCCAGAGAGGGAGAGAGAAAAACATCTCGGCTGTCTTCAGCTGGCGGTGCTTGGTTTCAGACCCTCACACAACAGGAACGATCAAACTGTCAACTGTCAAACTCCGCGGCATAATTTATGTCTCATCGAAGTTCCCCCTCATTTTACCAAATTTCCGCGGATACAATCAAGTGCACTGTTATAAAAAAAATGTATACAAGCAGGTATACATTCCATCACCAACTACTGCTCTATACATGCTGGAATCTTTCCCGCCATACCCTGGGCTCGTAGCTTGTAACTCTTACCTCACCAGGTGCTGCATTCAACTAAACCTCTGGTAGTTCTAACTAACAAAAGCAAAAAAACGATTCCTGGAAAACTCACAATGATGTCAAATGTTACAGGAAACTTTACTGATGTACTGTACATCATTGAGGTGGGTACACACGGGCTGGAGAGAGGTTGCACAAGATGTGAGTGAATGAGGAGATGGAACCATGTGGGTGAGGGATCAAGGACAGTCACTGGTGGTCATTCAGCAATACACGGGCACTGAACAAAACGTTAGAAAAAGATTCTAAAGTGACAAGCCTAGATCAAACAACAATAACTTTGGCTTAGGCACATTGCCCCTCCCCAAACCTTATCAAAGCGCCACTGAAAGTATCCCATCCGGATACATAACGCCTTCATAAGGCTACCGCTCTACCCTTGACTGCAAGGAACTGCAGAAAACTGTGGGCACCGCTGAGGACATGACAGAAACCAGACTCCCCTCCCTGGACTGTGACTGCACTTCCCATTGCATCAGTAAAGCAGGCTGCATCAAAGATCCTCATAACCCTCGCTATTCTCTCTTCTCAACCGGGTCGGAGATTTAAAATAACATTGAAAACACATAGCACCAGGCTCCAGGGAACCTTCCAGGCTGCTGTTGTAAGCACATTGAATGTTCCCCGCGTGATAAGTTGGACTCCTGATCTCCAAGTCTAACTCGATATACACTGCACTCTCTCTGTAACCATAAGGATTTGTAGCAATATGTTATCACCTCAATGTGCTGTTGTAATGTGCTGTACAAGTTTGAGAAACCCAGATCACAGGAAAAGGCTTATTTCTTGCATTTATTGGGGTTATAAAACCGGAATTATTGGCTGCGCTTCAGCAAGTCGGAACAGTGGCATGGATTCAACAAAGTTAAACACAACGATGGCCACCCAAAACGAGAGGCCGTGAGAGATCTGGATGTCACTGCCTTGTCTGAATGGGCGAAAGATGGATCTACTCAGACAGATGGAGCAGTGTCCCGAAGGTGCGATTACCCGCTTTAACCTTCTCTGTCTGCAAAAACACAACAGGTGGAAGGGCCGCTTCCCGCGCCCTGGAATGATGTAAAACAATTGTAGTCACCGGCTATCGATCCAGGTGAAGTTTGGACCCGATGTGGGGCCGGGTGATGAAGGTAAATTTCCCGGGATAAACCTCAATGCATGAGTGCAGTCTCGGTATCACCACCGCATCACGCTCCTAGGACCAGGGCAAGAGGGGCTGAGCGGCGGCTCATCTCAGTCGGTATGTTGTGAAGGTCCCACAACACAGACCGACCCCGGCAGGTTCTGTCCAGCAAACGCAAAGAGGCCGCCAGATCGGGGAAGTTAACTGGGTGCATTACCTTACATCAGACGTCCACACTCGGGACCGGCCTCAGTACTCACCGATGAGAACTTGTTTTCACGCCCGGACAGTGAACCCTCCCCCGGATTCCCGACTCTGGGGGTGATGGTCGTCTCCTAATCCGGATCCTACAGACGATCCGCCGCCGCCGCCGACCCGTTTCAACACAGAACTGAAGGAAAGTCAGGACTGTAATTTATGTCATCAGAGCTGGGGGCGGAGCCTCGGAAACAAGGCAGATCTGCGGTAAAATGGGAGCGGGGAAGGGGCTCACGTGACTTACACATACATGTACGTCCGTGAAATTTCGCAAGATTTTGCAATTTCCACCGTCAGCTGAGATTCTAACAATAAAACGTTCTTAAGAACATGCGAATATATCACAGATCTTGTAGCTAAGTTTAGATATACAAACATGACAGATTGTACAGCAGTCGACTGAGCACACATCCTTCAGGTGTGCCTGAGTTAACTCTCAACGAGCAAGAAGTAGTTTTTACTGATCTGCATCGAGTGTGAACTCCCGCCGAGGGAACTGCGGATCCAGTTGCAGAGAGAGGAGCGGAGCCGTCTGAAGCTTGTTGATTCGTACTGAGCGGATGATGGTGTTAAACGCCGAGTTCCATCGGGAACAGCAACCTGAGGTGTTGTTGCTGTTTGTGTGGGGTTGTTTCGGTGCCCCCAGGCGGAGTGGAGAGCCGGTGGGAGTGTATCACTGAGACTGTAATCCCCGGCAAGCAATGATTAAATCCGACCAGTGTCTCGTTTTAGAATCATCGGGACGTCCGTGATTTTCAAATTCCTGCAACCCTTCGATATTTCCAACAACTGCTTTGTTTGTTCTTGTCTCCTCTGCTCAGGTAAATTGTCGGCATGTTTTGTTTCTCTGTACCTGCTAGTTCTGTTCTCCTCACATCTGTCTGTCCTGATCCATTCATGATCCCACGTCACAAACCCGCAGAAAGCAAGAGAGCAGATAGCGTGCGACGGGGGGGAGATGCGGAAGTCCGCACAGAAAATGCACAGACACCTTTATGACTCCTGGGACACGAGGAGCATGTGGCGAGTACACACACCAGAACGGATTACAAGTGGGCTCACACGACAATACGTGCTACACCTCCATTACTCACAGGCTGAATGCTTCCTGGGCACAATTTAACCAATTGAATGTCGTGCCGCTGTGGAGAAGCCTCCTCTCTTCCAGAGGAACAGACACTCAGTCTGGCCGGAGCCGAGGTGGGGAGGACGCTACCCAGGGGAAATCCACGCAAACCCGCAGAGCCGGACAATTTACCCAGGCATGTGCAAAGGGGCAATACGTCCCAGGTAACAGAGGTCACCGCTCCACCCCAACACTCCCCCCCCCCCCAGGGTTGTAGAAACATGGAAACACACAAAACCGACAGCAAAATACAGGCCCTTCGGCCCACAAGGCTGTGCCGAACACGTTCCTACATTAGAATTACATAGGCTTTACCCATAGCCCTCTATATTTCTAAGCTCCCTGTAACCATTCTGGAGTTAAAAGATCCTATCGTTTCCACTTACACCACCGCAGCCGGCAGCCCCTTCCACTCACTCACCACTCTTTGTGTAAAGAAACATACCGCTGACATCTCCAAGCACGTCAAAACTATGCCCGCTAGTGCTAGCTATTTTAGCCCTGGGAGAAAAAGCCTCTGACTATCCACACGATCAGTACCTCTCGATAGCCTGTACACCTCTATCACGTCACTTCTCATCCTCCGCTATCCAAACGGTGTACTCAGTCCGCCGCTAACCAAACTGCTGTCTGACGTCTGCACTGCCAGATTCAGCTCAAACAACATCATCAGGTTCTGTGATGATATTACAGTGGTCGGTACCATCAGCAGCAATGGTGATTCAGCACACGGAGAGGAGATTGAGAGGATTGTTAAATGGTGCGAGAACAGCAGCACCAGTGTCAGCGTGGAGTAGAGAAAGTGAAGCGATGATGGGAGACCAAGAAGGCAGAGATCGACCACTCTCCATTGATCATCAATGGTTCTGCTCTGGAGAGGGTGGAGAGGACGAAGTTCTTTGGTGTGCACATAACAAACGATCTGACCTGGACCCACAACACCTCCACACTAGTCAAACAGCCACAGCAGCGTTTTCTGGAGCACCATGGAGAGTGTCATGTCCGGCGCCATCTTTGTACGGTACGGAAGCTGCAAGTTATCGAACCACAGGACAATAGAGGGGAGAGTAAAACCCGCCGACAGGGTGATCGGGGTCCCACTTGGCCCTGATTGTGACATTTTCCAGGAACGTTGCAGACGAAGGGGCCAAAGCATTGTTGAGAATCCCAACCACCCATCCCATGATCTCTCTGACACACGACGGTCAGGATGAAGGTGCATGCATATCAGTACTAGGAATGCCGGGTAATAACTTCTTCCCTCGGGTTGCGAGACTAATGAATATCCCGCCACCACTGAGGTCTCGTCACTTGGACAGCGAGCTGTTTGCTAAATGTTTACTGTTTCCCAGTGCGGTGCTTTCCTACACGCTCTTTGTATTCCATTAACCTGTTTAGAGCACAATATAATATAATATAATATCAGTTGTTTAGAGTACAATATAATATCATATAATATCTGTTGTGTGTGATAGAGGTATTGTGGTTGCACCGGGGTCATGAGGAAGGTTTTTTCGCTTGTGTGGAGAATTTTGGTCGGGTGGGCTGGATAAATACTTTTGCGGGACTATAGCATCATGTGTCTGTTTTGCGTAATGCCTGGATTACAATAAAATCCTGATGGCGCCCTCTAGCGCCGACAAAACACTACGTCATTCTGCCCTCTGGCCTTCAGCTGTACACCAAGATGCCACGTGACTTCAGGTTTTTTTTCCCCTCCAGCTTGCTCAGAACAATCCGAAATATGGAAATGTTGAACAAACCATACCTGTTAGAATCAACCATAAGGATTGTAAGCGAGGGCGTTGCTCTCCGGAGGGACTGCTCTCCATGTCACGTCAATAAAGAGTCTCCTAACGAAACTCCGGGTCCCAGTCTTGTGTGGAAAGGAAAATCCCTGACAATCTGGCGGCGGGGATGGGATCCCTGTGTACGGGATCCAGCTGAGCCCCGACAGAGTAATTGGCCCCTCGGACAGGAATCTCATCCCTACCTGTGAGACTTCCCTGAGAGACGGGAATCAAGATCAGGACCAGGGCGATGCGTGAGTAAGGCAGTCCCTGACCGGCCGGTTCCCAGTTCCTGAGCTCTGGTAAGAACAAGAACGAAACTGGGAGAGGAGATCAGACCTAATGGACGAAATATTTCTGTTAAATTTAAGGGGAACCTATTATTCGTATATGTTAATCAGCTGATTACGAAGCACGGTTAGCATAGGAAACAGAACGTAGAATACTAATAACTCGAATAAATGAAGATAGAAATACATATTAAAATGGGAAACCAGGCCAGTAGGTCTTGGTCAAGCAAATTAGAAGAGAAGAAAGGACGCCCCCATGAACGACGCCCGGCCGATCCGAACGCGAAGGCCTCAGTGAATAAGGACACGGAGAGGAAAATTGCAAAATACAAGAACACAGAAGAATTATTGCGCGACACGTTAATTCCTCCGGGTTTGTCTGCCTATAAGGTTTAGTTGGAACCAAGGAACAACAGTTACTCTGTTACCTTTACCAGTGATTTACATGGCTGTATCAAGCAGACTGGCCCTATGGAGACTCTTCCGATTTGGTAAAAATGGAAAACTGAAAGGGAAACACTGCGTTGATTCTGGGGGTGAGGATTCTCGCTGGGATCTTAATTACATATGTTACTAAATGGGAAGAGATGGGAAAGCGGCGCTAGCTCCCTAAGGGAAACGCCAGAAATAGGGAAAGTAACAGTCCGATGGCAGATTCTAGCGTCACTCCGAAAGCTCCATTGGGAGGCCTGTCGGCTCCGCTGGCGCTTCCGCCGTCCCATGAGGCCCCATGAAGACAGGGAGGGTATTGAGGTGGCAGTGGGATTGAAACAAAGACCACAGAACGGGCTGCCAGCCCCGTCTGCGGCAGCACCGGATGCTCTCCAGGACCGGAGCACTGCCGCTGTGCCCGATTCTTTCGGAGCCTGGGGCGGGGACGGACTCTCCGTTCATCGAGATTCGAGTTTCCACCAGAGAGGGGAGAGGTGTTGCCCGATCGCCTCACAAGGTGATGGACCTCTGTATTCCGCCGGATAATGGTGGACGATGTCCCTATTTTAAAACCCTGGACTCCGGCTGAGGTATGTAGTCCGATCAGGGACAGCCCGATCCGCTGAGAAAACCTGTAGCCACTCATAATTGGCATACTCCGACCTGTCAGATATTGAAACCTCTGCATGGCGTTTTACAGGCGCGTCTCCGTATCATATACGGAATTTCCTTGGCTGAGGCGGAGACCAACTATTCCTGCCAAGGCTACTCCCGAGAGAGACTGGCCCCCGTCAGTTGGAGAAGATGCCGACAGGCTATGGAAACGAAGGTGCGCGAACTTAAAGCCCGTATCCTTGCCGCAGCTCGACAGCCTGGATGCTTTGGAGAAGTTGCCCGGTGCATGCGAAAGAAAGGAAAGACCGTCACTGACGTCATCGCTCGATTCAAAGACACCCGGGACGCAAATGCGGAAAAACCCCTGGACCAGCAAAATGCCCGGTGGGCTGGACAAACCTTCCCGACATGACTCCGACCTGAGGTCGCCCCTGCCTTTTAATTGACCGATCTGAACTGGCAGACCCAGCAACGGAATGTGGTGACCCAGATCCTGACCAGCATAGAAGGACATGGGTTGTTTAAGATCGCGGGAGAAAGGGGGCAGTCCACACAGAAAGGGGAGTGGAAGGCGGGAGTTCGGCCAAGGCCCCGCGACAAGAGGCAGGACGTACGTAGGAAATGTGGGCGAAAGGGGCATTAGGCCAGAGGGAGCCGAGGCGACGTGGAGTGAAAAGATAGGAGAGGATAGGGAGAAAGGATGACCTGTGAATACCCCTGGGAAGTGACTCATTTCACTCTGCATAACCCCTTCAGGTCCCAGTAGGGAGGCCACGAGGGGAAGACGATACAGCCGGCTCTGATCGGGCTCCATGAGAAGCCGCAGGAGGATCCATTCCCGGATGTAGAAATAGCTGAGAAACGAGTCCGTGTCCTGGTCGATTCCGGCGCCACTATACCGTCCGTCAGCCCCTCTGTGGCACTGCCTGAGAGTACTATGTGTATAGAGACCGTGGGTATAACCGGACTCCCCATGACCGACCCATTTTCCCAGCCCGTAGAGATCAGGGCGTGGCAGTGACGAGAGCGCGAATAAAACGTAGGATGAGAGTAATAATTGGTGGAACGTGCAGATGGCGGGATGCGTGAGCCGAATGGTGCTGTGTCTCTCTGGGCTTCCAAACGAGTTTAATTCTCCCGGCTGTCGCGGTCTCCGCTGACGACAGTTCTGTAGTGCCTAGGTGAGAAGACAGCGATCGCCTGTGAAAATAGGCCAGATATTTAATTGACTAATTGAGATGAGCAGATATTTCTTTCTTTCGTTCTTTATTAAACTTTTTATTGATTTAAAAAGAGCATGTATACAAACAAGGGGAGAATTATATCTATCTATCTAATTACGTCTATATATATATCAATAACAATACAAACAGAAAGTGAAATAAACATTATCAAAATCATGCAAAGAATTTAGCTAATATGTAGTATATAATAAAAACAGAAAACAGCTGATTCTGCTTTTATCAGTTCATAAAGAGAGAAAAAATATTTTTTTAAAAAGAAGAAAAAACCTATTACACTATATGAAAAAGGGGGAAAAGGGGGAAAAAACGAGCTGGGCAGTCCGTTCTGAGGATACGACCAAGAAACGAGGAAAGACTTTCTGATCAAATCTAAAACTTGGAAAATAAATAATTGGATGAGCAATAAATGAAATCAAATTAAAATATCGTGAGCGGATATTTCGCTGCGCTGATGAACTGCTCTCTGAACTTGAACTGAGTTACCCCATAAATAAAGGTGTTTGTGCAGCAACTTAATATCATCAGCATGTATCCGGAATGTTGAAATACGTATTCCGAATCGTTGTAATTATTTGGATCCAGCCTGGCAATGGTGTAATAAAGGAATTCAGTAACATTCACCGACCACAGGATGATGAAGCTTCCGGAGATGGTGAGTCGTAAGATCACAGACCTCCTCCTGCTCTCCATCTCCGGGTCACTGCGGTTCTCCGCCATTCTCTGACCCCTCAGCCCCTTACGGACGCGACTAGTCACTAAAATGTGTCTGACTGTCAGACTGTTGTACAGTAGTATTAACACGAACGGGAGTAATGGCGTTAGAACGGTAGAAAGCCAGTCATATCCCACCCAGCCGGGATCCGTATAGTAGCCCGGCTTTGTAATACAGTCCCAGGGTATATTGTCAATCACTTTCACAGGATGATATATAAAGAAATAGGGCACATTTTTAAACCAGAATAGAACGCCCGCTGTTGTCAAAACCACAGCCGCAGTTTTCCCAGTGCAATACTTTCCTGTCCGCTTCTGGCAACAGAAAACGACAAACCGATCAAATGTAAAAGTGACGGTGAACCAGAGAGAACAGTCTGTGGCTGAAAATCCCAGGACAGAGATCACACTGCATACGGGGGTGATGTCCAGGAAAGTCTCGGGGAAGTAATAATAACTGACCCGTCACAATATGACCCGAAATATGATGGTTAATACATCCGCCGTTGCCATGGCCACCAGGTAGAGAGTAGTGCAGGTAGAGAGGCCGCACTTTCCCTGGGACAGGAACACAATCGCCACTAAGTTCACTGGGGGAACAGAGAGAAAAAAAAGAGTGAATTACTGTCTCGCCACTCCGTGAGTCTCCGGAGAGAGATAAGCTGGAAATTCAGAACAATCAAACTTTGCTGACAACAATTTCAGTCAGTTTAAAACGTGTAAACCGGCAGTCGCAGCCATCACACGCGTGCGTGGGGTGAACGTGTACGGTACTCGGTACTGGCAGAGGACTAGTGTTGGGGAAGGAGGCATTGTCAACAGGTCGTCGCCGGCGATTTGGGGAAATCATTCTAAATTTTCAACCATTAGGTTTTCTGCTGATGGTCAAGTCCTGGATACCGGATATATTGATTGCTGCATTTCCCTCACCCGGGTTCTGTCACTCTCCCCATACATCGACGGCCTCGTCCTTCCGCCTCTGAACAACGTTCTCAGCAAACTCATTTTCACCGTGCTCATGCCATCCTTCTCTCCTCGACTTCCGTTCGTCACCCGCACAGAGGAGACCAGCTTAGCTCGCCACTTTTAAATTCTGCAACTACTCCTCGCCGATCTTTATTTTACAATGTGTCAAGCCATCCGATCAGAAAGTTCGATCTTCGCTTTGAAAGATTCTGTTTGGTTCGACAAACTTTTCAACTACTTCGTACGTTCGTGCTGAAATCATCAAAGATAATATAAGTCCGCTTGAATTTACGGATTTGCCTCTTTCGGATTTGCTCCAGATTACTGCGGCACGATTCTAAATGCTTCGATACGGAAACAAACCCTGCTAGATTAATTCGCACATAGACGCTTATTGGAATCTCTGAAACTCCCGATGGTTCGGGGTGCAACACATAACTAATGACGAACGATCTCCCCTGAATCACAGCGGCGCATCACCTTCTGCTTTCCCTTCAACGTTGCAACAATTTCTTAAAACATGACGCCACACCTTTCAATCTGAATTTAAAGCTTGTTGCACTATAGATACGGAACAACTCCGAGTAGCTTCTAACGGCGCTGAGCGCATTGGAGTTTGTTTGTTTATTTTTATAGCGGCTTTGCAATGATATTTGGAAACTGCTTGCTACGAAGCCACACAATGAATCCGTCTCACCGATCATCCGCTCTACATCTGTTTCAACTGCCGGCTTAATTTCCGCCGAGATCACGTAATAAATTTCAAGGGGACATGGAACGAACTGAGAATTTTCTCACAATGTCGGCGCCGCACTCACTGATACATCGGCATCACAAACCTATCGGTAACGAACGGGAGTAATGGCACTAGAACGGTAGAAAGCCAGTCATATCCCACCCACCCGGGATCCGTATAGTAGCCCGGCTTTGTAATACAGTCCCAGGGTATATTGTCGATCACTTTCACTGGGTGATATATAAAGAAGTAGGGCACATTTTCAAAACAGAGCAGAACGCCGGTTGTTGTCAGAACTACAGCCGCAGTTTTCCCGGTGCAATACTTTGCTTTCCGCTTCTGGCAACAGAAAACGACAAACCGATCAAATGTAAAAGCGACGGTGAACCAGACAGAACAGTCAGTGGCTGCCTCACCCAGGACAAAGATCACACTGCATACCGGGGTGATGTCAAGGAAAGTCCCCTGGAAATAATAGTAACTGACCAGCCAGAATATAAGATTAAAGATTATGGTTAGTAGATCCCCCGTTACCATGCCCACCAGGTAGCACGTGATGCAGGTGGAGAGGCCGCACTTGCCCCGGGATAGGATCACAATCGCCACTAAGTTCACTGGGAAACAGCAAAAAGAATGATAATTACTCTCTCGCTGCTCACTATGTCACAGGAAAGAAATAAGCTGGGAATTGACAACAATCATACTTTGCAGACAACTTATTTCTGAAGATTTGAAGCGTGTGGAGCGGGAGTGGAAGATGCCTCGCACAGGTACATGCTGGGTGAAAGGGCACAGTACTCGCTACTGGAAGAGGGTCATGGTTTGTCAACTAATCGCCGAGGGCGCTTTAGAGAAATCAATGTAAACCCGCAGTTACAGCGCACATTGCACGGTATCCGGTCAGAGAGTTTCAGCTTGCGTTTTTTTAAAAATCTTGTCGGACCCGCTGAATTTTCAGCTATTTTGCACGTGAGTGCTCAATCTACCAAATTTGCAAATGAAAGGCAACATAGGTACTTCAAGACATCTGTCTCTTTTAGTTTTGTTTCCAGATTGCTGCAGGATGATTCTGAATGATTCGATGTTTATTGTTCGAGAGCAGAGTATCGTATGCATACGTACACAACGCTGGAAGAACTCAGCATCCGTGAGAAAAGAGTAGCCAACGTTTCGGGACGAGACCCTTCATCAGGAATGGGGGAGGGGGGAAGAGAGGGCCGAAGCCCAGTAATAGAGATAGGGGAGGGGGTAGGGCCTAGAGGCGCCAGGTGGAAAACCAATCAGAGGAAAGATAAAGGGGGGAGGGGGAGGGGATAAGCATGAATGAACTGTAGAGATAAAGAAGCAGGAAGTTGAAAGGGGAGAGAGGCAGAGAGGGACCTGGGATAGCGGGAGGGGGATGGAATTACCGGAAATTGGAGAATTCAATGTTCATACCACCAGGCTGGAGGCTACCCAGACGGTAGATGAGGTGTTGCTCCTCCAACCTGAGTTTGGCCTCATCATTGCAGTAGAGGAGGTCATGATATCGGATGCATATTGCCCCGTCTGACCTCCAGCTGACCCTGCTGGGTTGGTTTTGAAATGTCGCTTCACTTCACGGGGGAACAAATCCTGGTGCACGCAAACGCACGCAGAACCGTATTGTAATTTTGAAAACTCCCGATGTTTCGGAGTCTAAATCGCAAGTGTTGTAATCCAATCACAAACAAGAGAAAATCTGCAGATGCTGGAAACCCGAGCAACGCACACAAAATGCTGGAGGAACTCAGCAGGCCGGGCAGCGTCAATGAAACAGGGTACAGTCGACAGTTCCGGCCGAGACGCTTCAGCAGGATGGACTTGCTGAGGGGGCTCGGCCCGTAACGTCGTCTGTACACTTTTTTATTGTGAGTGTATCACAAGGGATGTCTACTTCTCCCCGCTGAATCTCACTGGCGATACGCTTCGTGCATTCCCTTCAAACTTGCAGCGATTTCTGAAAACACTGCGCAATAATTTAAATTTGAATTTAAAGCATGTTGTTCTATTGATACGGAATAAAACCAATAGCCCGTAAAGGTGCAGAAGCTCGGGATTATCGGAGTTTACTTCAACAGCCTGCCATGAATCATATCTCCGATCTTCTACTCTGCATCTATTTCAACCGCCAGTTGATCTTCAGTCGAGGGCACGGATTAAACAGCAAGGAGACTTCTGAACGAACACAGAGATTTAGCACAATGTCTGCACCGCACTCACTGATACACCGGCATCACAACGCTGTCGGTAACTGAAAGAGTTCACAGACCGCGCACACAAAACCGCAATTGTTAGTTCGCCTCTGTTCTTACCAGGAACGCCGATAACGGCGATGATCATGTACCATCTCTTTCTCACACTGTAAAATACTTCAAGCATACTGTGTGAGATTCAGCCTGTCTTCCAGCTGCCCGCGATCTCGCTGAAGAAACTCTGAGCTGATGAATCTCCACGGTCATTCATTTATACTCGCTCCAGCACACTGAATATTCAATACTACACAAGACTGATGTGTCTTCCAACAGGTGGGTGTAAAAATAAAAATGATGTAATTCAAGTAAAATCCCAATTGTGAAGAGTTTGCAAAATCTCAAAGAGAAAGAAATGACGATTCTAGCAATCAGTGAATGTTGTTAAGGTCAGCTCTCGTTTTCATGATTGTCATTGTTGATCATGTGATGTCCATTCCTTGGCTCCATAGACTTTGTCGTCATTGAGCAATTGTGAACCGTTATTGGGCTTCTCTGTTCACTGAGGAAATCGTTTCGGTTATGGATCTTGCAACTGAATCTGCTGACGCCGATACTGAACACACGCAAACCGTTAATGAAATTAATTGTAGCACACACAAAATGCTGGAAGAACTCAACAGATCAGGCAGCAACTATGGACAAGAATAAACAGTCGACATTTCTGGCCTAGTCGTCTTCTTCAAATTAATTAACGCTTCGTCGAGCACCTCATGTCCATCAACATTAAGCGAAATTTCCCGGTGGCCAAACATTTCAATTCCTATCCCCATCCCGAGCCGACATGTCGGTCCATGGCCTCCTCCTGCGCCACCATGAGGCCACACACATGCTGGAGGAGCAATATCTTATATTCTGTGTAGGTAACCTCCAGTTTAATGGCATAAATATTGATATCTGTATATTCAGGTATATCCCCCTGCCTTTCCCCCCTTCTATTCCCTCTTCTTCATTTCACCATCCTGGACTCTTACACTTCTCCTGACTTGCCTATCATCTCCTGCTGGTGCCCGACCTGGTTCCCTTTCTTCCATGATCCACTCTCCTCTCCGATCGGATTCTTTCTTCTCCAGACCTTTTGCCGTTTTCAATTACCTTCTGTCACATAATTCGCCTCCATCCCACTCCTCACCTACACACCTGGCTTCGCCTGTCATTTTCATGCTTGTCCGCATTCGCATCACTCAACCTTTTCAGTCCGGCATCTTCTCCGTCCGTTTGAAAAGTCGCAGCCCGGAACGTTGACAATTTATTCTTTTCCACAGATGTGCCTGAACTGTTGAGGTCCAACAGCAGTTTATTTGTGCATTAAACTGATGTAGTCCCTCACACAGAGAACAAGCTACCATCAATTTCGCTCCAACGTGAAGCAGAGCACTTCAATCGATCCTCCATTTGGTGCAAATGTTTAAACCTTCTGCATTCATTACACTTGTACCAACAATGACAATTGTTTTACAGATGTACAAAATTGATAGTTTTGTTGACCGGGAGGTAGAAAGTCGTGTTGATGTCAATGAGGTAGAAAGCCGTGTTTACTTGTTTGAACATTGTGAACTGCACTTTTACGGCAAATATAACACTCCAATTTATATTCCGTGTTCTCCCCCCGACGTGCTACCTTGACGCACATATGCATTAAATGGTCTGAATTGAACGACACAAACGAACGGCCTTTCACGTGTCCAGCTACTCTGTGCGGTAATAAGCCCGTGGGTCGTCAGTTGTGGTATGGAATTGATCAGCTTCTCAGATGATCCTCGACGGGCAGGCAGGGATCAATATTGAGCTACCCATTGAGTCGGTTCCATGGATGAGCAGGGCTGGAATATTCACAAAGAGTGAGAGTTTCTGGAGAGTGCTGATGCAGGGACGGACAAGGAAATGGACGGTCAGAATTCACTGACGGCAGGGGTGCGGGTTGATATTAGCGACATACCTGTGTGCAGTAGTGGATAATACAATGGACACAGTTGGAGTGGAAGTGGAAGCTTTAGCGTAAGTTCGCGTAAGGTGTTGGCTTTACCCGGGATCCGTAGAGTCGCTTGGCTCTCGAATACAGTCCCAGGGTATATTATCAATCACGTTCACAGGCCGAAATGTAAAGAAGTAGGGCACATTTTTAAAACAGAGCAGAGACCCAGCTGTTGTCAGAACTACAGCCGCAGTTTTCCCGGTGCAATACTTTGTTTCCGCTTCTGGCAACAGATGGCGACAAACCGATAAAACGTGAAAGTGACGGTGAACCAGAGAGAACAGTCTGTGGCTGCCATTCCCAGGGCGGAGATCGCGCTGCATACGGGGGTGATGTCCAGGAAAGTCCCGGGGAAGTAATAATAACTTACCCGCCAGAATACGACACGAAAGGTGATGGTTTGTAGATCCGCCATTGCCATGGCCACCAGGTAGCGAGTGATGCAGGTGGGGAGGCCGCACTTTCCCCGGGACAGGATCACAATCGCCACTAAATTCACTGGGGGAACAGCAGAAAGAATGAGTGAATTACCGTCTCGCCGTTCCGTCTGTCTCAGCACAGAAAGAAGCTGGAAATTGAGAACAATAAAACTTTCCAGACAATCCATTTCTGGAGATTTAGAAGGTGTAAAACGTTACGGTGCTCGGTACAGGAAGGGGAGCAGTGGTTGGGAAGGAGGTATTGTCAACTGATTACCGAGGGAAACATGGAGAAATCGATATAAGTCTACAAACCTCAGGTTTTCGACTCGACTGGAAAACCTGTTCACCTCGGCAACTTTCTCAGCAATGACGATTGCCGCTTTCACGACAATGAATGTATGTAATTAGTTTTTGCTACGACAAGTGTATGGGACATTGGAAAAAATGTTGAATTTCCCCATGGGGATGAATAAAGTATCTATCTATCTATCTATCTATCTATCTACCTATATTCTGTCGCTCCCCTCGGATAGCGAAGCCTGGCTCCTCCCACAATTGTCACCGGAAATTTAATTCGCACTTCCGTGTGTCTTCCTCTCCTTCCCGACTCTCATTTGTCACCCGCCCACAGGGGCCGCGCCTAGCTCGCTTCTTTGAAATTCTACGGCTACTCTTGGTTGGGATGGGTTCACACTATGTCGAAAAATCGGATCAGAAATTCCCAAGTTTGGCTAGTAAAAACATCAGATAATTTTCACGGTAGTGCTTTCGAATACTATTTTCAAGGAAAAACTCAATGGGTACCTCAGAATATCTCCTATTTTAGGTGATGCTCCAAATTACTTCAGTATTATTCTAGATGCTTCGATACTTATTATTCCAGAGCGGAGTATCGCTTGTACTTTAGCCCGTCTGACGTCTAACTGACACCGCTCACTTCACCGATATTAGCGCGGCGAAACAAACACTGGTGCACGGACGCCCACCCAGCTTTCCTTTGAATTTTCGAAACTCCCTATGGATCGAGGCTAACACACAAGTGAACACTACCAGTAGTCCTTGAATCTCAAGAGAGATTCGCTTCCCTCGTTCGTTTCAAAGTTAGAGTAATTTCTTAAAAAACAAGTCCAATGCCTTTAAATTTCAATCTAAAACAAGTTGCGCGATTGATACAGAATAACTTTAAGGGCGTCGAGCGCGGTGGAATAAGGGAGTTTATCAGCTTGGAGTTTATGCTTTGCATTAATAAATCACGACTGCCTGCCATTCGTGCACAAAATGAATCCATCTCTCCGATCTTCCACTCTACATCTGTTTCACCTGCCGGTTTAATTTGAGCCGAGGCCACTGGTTAAACTGCAAGGGAACTTCTCAATGAACACAGGGTTTTGTCACAATGCCTGCACCACACTCTCTGATACACCGGCATCACAACGCTGTCGGTAACTCACCGAGTTCAAAGACCGCGCACACGGAACTGTAAATGTCAATTCGCCTATGCTGTTACCAGGAGCACCAATGACAGCAATGATCAAGAAATCCATCTTTCTCACACGGAAAATGTTTCAAGCATGTTGTTAAGATTCAGCCTGTCTTCCAGCTGTCCGCGATCTCGCTGAAGAAACTCTGAGCTTATGTATCTCCACAGTCATTCATTTATACTCGCTCCAGCACACTGAATATTCAATACTACACAAGGCTGACGTGTCTTCCAACAGCTGGGATAAAAAGTAAAAATCATGTCATTCAAATCCCAATTGTGATGAGGTATGGATATCTTGACAGCAAATTGCAAAACCTTAAAGACAAATAAATGACGATTGGAGAAGTCAGTGAATGTTGTGAAACACTCTCAGACTCACCTCTCGGATTCATGATTGTTACTGTTGATCATGTCCATCCCTAGACTCCATAGACCTTGTTATCATCGATCAATGCTGCACTGTCATTGGGCTGCCCTGTTTCATTCTGAAAATTGTCTCAGTTATAGATCATGTAATCGGAATATATATAAAAAACAGAATATGTTGCTTGTACGTTCCCGTCATATTGTGAAGAGCCTGAACCCAATATCGCATCCAGTCTTACGAAGATACTGAACGAATGAAAACGGCTAATCAAATTAATTGGAACACACACGAAGGAGGAGCTCAGCAGGTCAGGCGCATCTGTGGAATTGAATGAACAGTCGATGTTTCTGGCAGAGACCATTCTTCACATGTATTAATTCTTCGTCGAGTACCTCAGCTCCAACAACAAAAAGCAGAATTTCCCAGAGGCCAAGCATTTCAATTGCTGTCCCCATTCCCGGTCCGACAGGTCGTTCCATGGCCTGTTATTCTTCCACGACGAGGCCACACTCAGACTGGAGGAGTAACAACTTCTACTCTGTCTCGGCAACCGCAAACTTATGGCAGGAAGATGGAAATCCCTTTCGGTATTTCCCGGTGCCCCTTCCCTTATTTCACTTCTCCGCTCTAGCCTCTTAATATTCTCCTCACTTTCCTCTGACCTCCCTCATCCTTCCTGTGTTCCCATGATGCACTTTCCACTTCAGTCAGCTTCCTACTTCTTCAGCTCTTCTTCTTCTCCACATAACTTTCCAGCTACTGATCTCGTCCACCTTCCCCAAACACCTGACATCACCTATCAGCTTCCAGCTTGTCCTCCTCCCGTTCTACACCTCTCCCAACATTATTATTCTGTCCATTTCCCTCCTTCCTCTCTGGTACTCTTGAAGGACCGTGGCCCATAAAGACATTTCCATTGATGCTCTCTGAGCTGCAGAGTTCGTCCAGCGTTTTCTATGCGCATCACATTGAAGCAGTCCCTCAGATGGTAAACCAGCTCCCATCAAGCTTCGCACCGGTATGAAGCAGCGACATTCATTCAGAGTACAGATGCCCCTCGAACTGTTGCAAATGCTGACAGCGACAGAGCACCCGCATTCTTAAATGTGTACCAACATCAACATTGATGTTGGGGAAGTCCAGAACGAGTGGTCACAGTTCAAGGTTAAAGGGGAAGCCTTTTAGGACCGAGATGAGGAAAATCTTCTTCACACAGAGAGTGGTGAATCTGTGGAATTCTCTGCCTCAGGAAACAGTTGAGGCCGGTTCATTGGCTATATTTAAGAGGGAGTTAGATATGGCCCTTGTGGCTAAAGGGATCAATGGGTATGGAGAGAAAGCAGGTACAGGGTTTTGAGTTGGATGATCAGCCATGATCATACTGAATGGAGGTGCAGGCTAGAAGGGCCGAAGGGCCTAGTCCTGCACCTATTTTCTATGTTTCTATGTTTACCACAATGACAATTGGTTTCTCAGATGCACTAAAGTAGTGAATTTATTGGCGGCGAGGGAGTTAGTCAGATTTGTATATTTCACAACCTGAATTGCACTTTCACCCCTTGGAAGTTTTCATGTCTGTTGTGTTTGTTTTACAACATTGAGTCAATTCGGATTTAATCTGGATTTCTTTTGACTCTGATTGCATAATAATTGACCCCCTTTAATATTACAAGCCAAATCACTACTGGTGCAGCAAAGTTTTAGATGTCACGTAATCATTTCAAAGGGGAACACCATGTGCGGACAAGCTGTACCGCAAATACACACAAAAAACATTGATTGTGCTACAAATACACATATGTCTGGAAGGTCCAACTCATGGTGCGTCAGAATGCTGGCGAAAGCTACACCATGAACACAAAGGAACACTCACGCAACTCCGCCAAACGGTATTGTAAAACACAAGTACAGAGATGCGTACAGAAAATTTCCAAATCACTGAATTTCCCCTTGGAGTACAGTAATCAATAAGAAATGGAAAGAAAATGGTACACTGTACATGTACAATTCTATGTTACATTAACATAAATAGGGGGGAAGTGTAATGTGGATCAATTTCTTTTAGAGCATTGACTCCCGCTACTTATGGACTGATGGTACCTACGCGCATTGATCAGTTGTCTGTATGTTTGCACATGCGCATTTCTCTCTCTCTCTCTCTGTTTCTGCAATTGAATACACCAGTTAAAGCTGTCACCCGCGTGTGTGTTTTTTATTTTATTTTATTGATATATAATTGCACAGACACAAAATTCCCGTACCTTACCACCCAAGAGTTTGGAGCCGCACTGTCACATTTTTACTTCATATGGCAGGGATATCCTGGAACTCCTAACGGAAGCGAAGTGTACAATGGATGTGCAATTTCAGGCATTTCTACATTGGTATGCTTGTCTGTCCTGCCGGGGACAGTTTAGCGTCTGGATTAGTTTCGGTGTCCATTTCCTCATCGACATGATGACTCGGTAAAGAGAGAGGTTAAGCATCAAAATGGAAACCGAAAGACAGTAAGCGTGTCACAAGAGCGTCCTGCACACATCGCGTTCCCTTTCGGGGTCTCAGAGGCGTAGGCTGGTTCAGGCCGCACTAGGAACTATATAAAAACTTCCGATCGGTTGATTGCTACTGATCCCAGTCCGCTGCGTTGTACTGTCTCAGATCATTGGACTCTGTGACACAATAAAACTTCCTGATCTGGAACGTTGCTGCTTCCAGGGAGCTTGCCTTTTTTATCTGAGTAAATTATTTAACTTGTTGGGATATTATGCTGCAATTTTACAAAACGCCAGTTAGGCTGAAACTACTTCATCCAATTATTGTTGCTGCATTAAAAAAAAAGATGCAGAAGGTGTAGAAGAGGTTTATCAGTATGCATAAGGGGCGAATGCTGGCGGGAGATTTGATAGAGGTTTACAAGTCTGAAGAAAGCCTAAGGAGAATAGCGAGATATTATACTATCTACCAAGACAGATAGTAATCATATATAAAGGTTTCAGGCCAAACTGAGTGTGTATCCGTTTAGAGAGTCTAAGTGCAATGGAAATACGTAGGGTACTTTTCCCACTCACAAAGGTTTGGGTGCCTGGAATGCAGTGCCTATGGTGGTGGAGACCAAGGACTCTGAGACAGGCACATATCCAGTCACGGGGAAAACTTACTGGAGGGGGATATCAGGTGGTCTCAGATCTTGCATGTTTTTCAAATACACCACACAGCCACCAGATATATTCTGTGAATGAAATAGCAAATACTGCTTCCATCGGTGTTATGAATTGAAATATTTTATTCCCTTAATTCAAAAAGAAGAGACATTCCCATCGCTTCAGTAAAACTATCAATTTTGTGTGACATTGTGTCTAAAATGACTTCTGCTCTTTGAAAAGCGTACAAAGTATTAACATTTTAGAGACAGCGACCCCAGCGACACCGCTATATTAAATGTCCCACCTTTAACACAGACTAACGCTTTGCCATGCAAATTCTCATGTTAACTTATCGAATCCGAACTCACATATTCGAATTCCAGCACATGTAATGTCCTACATTCCGCGATCGTATTCACTGCCGTTTCTGATGGGAAATATATTGTCAGATTTTGTTTGGACGATTCTGAAATCAGAGCCTTTGTGCAATCATCAGGAACCTGTAGTAAGAATCACTGCTCAGCTTGACCCCCAACATTTCAACATATCAACATTTATACCACTGCTTACGAAATGACCCAAAACCCAGACCTGCCTCTTACAAAGGAAAGCAAAATACAATGTTGAAGAAAGACTGCAGTGTTTCACAGTGTTTAAGGATCCTGCCTGGGGTGGGTGCGTGAGGTCTCACGGTATGGAAACCCACTGCCAGAAGTGCAAGGGAAGTTGACAGTATATCAAGACTCCAGCAGTTGCAGTGGGTTTACAATGTGTTTCAGAACTCTGTCAAAAGAGTGCGGGGTGTTGGAGTGTGTCGGTATCCTGCCGGGTGTATGAGCTTCACAGTGGGGAAGAACCCTATCAAGACTGCATTGTTTCACTGTGCGTCGGCACGAGGAATACGTGCCTCATCAGAACCAAAAGCTGGACCAGTGGAAAACAACGTACGTGCAGTCTCAGGCTGCAGCAAATGATTCTCTTAATTGGAACCTGAATCCACAGATCAGTGGATGGTTTGGTGATTTTTTTCTTCCTCGAGTCTGCCAAGCTACAGTCTAACATTGAATTCGAAATGTGGTTTAAACGGTACGTTTCATCGCTCAACTTTCTGTTGAGTGGGTAACTCAGATTAGTTATATCTGCCAATCGGGATCTGTTTATATTAAAACACATCTATGCAAACAGCTGTATTATAATTGAAACTCGAATGCTTCATTGCGATTTTGTGCTACACGCGTGTCTTAACACAGCGAGCTCCTGGAATCCCCTCACTATTTTGTCCAACGTTGGTCACTCATAATCACAAAGTATTTCCACATCGCTCCCTTGTGCGTGGAGCAGTTCCCCATCATCAGATCGGGGAAGGGTGTCGTTCTTTCTGACTCTGTTCCCTTCCCTTTGAGCTCCGTAACTTTCCCTAAAAGGGAATTAATGAATTTATTCAGTAGCAATTTAGAAAGGCAGGGAGAATGTGGAGTTGAATATCTGCAGACCAGGTATCGTTTATGGAAAAACGAATAAGGCTTCCATTTCAAATCTTTCATCAGAAGATATTCCAATGTTTGCTATTTAGAAAATAATCGAGCTGTTTCTAAGAATTGCATTATTAATTATATCGTTAAATATGTATTAAAATCATGCTGGAACTAAATGACAACTCCAGTGAAAGGGATATATTTTACAAATGGAAACAGGAAGGAAACAGAAATGACTTTCAGTTTTTCTTATCAACTTCAGTTCCATTAATCGATCAAAATCAACAATTCATAAATTAGAATTTACACGATGAATATTTTGTTTTGACAGCGCACCGCTTGGTGTAAAACCCCAGACAATCCATCAAACAAAGCACTTTGCAGAATTGGTGCAGGCAGGAGTTCTGCGGATGTTATACTTGTCCAGCGAAAACCCGCACTCTCGGTGACAGGCGTTCCTGGGGACAGTCCCGATGGGGTCAGATGCGGACAGAATGTTGCAGAAGCAAAGCAATGGAAACTGGCTTGGGGCATAAAGAACGGAATCCAAGGGGAGAGCGAGCGAGGCAGAGAGAAATGTATCGATTTGTGGACGGAATCTCGAACATATATGGAAAGAGCTTAATTCTCAGCTGCTGCAGTGAAGGTAAGCAAAACAGAGCACATTCAGAGTTACAGACATTCCCAGTGACCCGAATGATGAAGGAGTTGGACTTTTAAATTATATATTTTCCTGATAGGGCCCGCAAGCAAACCCATTGTTGACTGTTCATCCCTGAATAATCCCTCCAGATGATGGTTGTGAGATACAAGTCCAGTTAAAAATAAAACAGACAACTGTGGTGAGGAGCTCCAGGAATAAGTTCCAGTGCTGAGAAGGGAATGGTGAAATATTCCAAATCAGAACAGACTGAGAGTTGAAATGCACGGGTCACGTGGTGCGTACTCCAGGTACTACTGCTTGTCCTTGGTGGATTAATTAGCAGGTGTTGGAGATACCGTCAAGATTGCTGAACTCATATAAATATGGGATCCCGAACTGGTTTGCCCACAGAAGGCAAAGATTAATTGTAGATGGGTCATATTCTACACATGGAGGCCGTTAACCAGCGGTGTGCCAAAGGGATCTGTTCTGTGACCCCCTACTCCTCTTGACTTTTATAAATGGCCTGGATGAGGAAGTGGAGGGATGGGTTAGTAGATTTGATGATGACACAAAGGTTGGGCGTGTTGTGGATAGTGTGAAGGGCTGTCCGAGGTTACAACGGGACATTGATAGAATGCAAAACTGGGCTGAGAAGTGGCGGATGGAGTTCAACCCAGATAAGCGTGAGGTGGTTCATTTTGGTAGGTCAAATATGATGGCAAAATGTACTATTAATGGTAACACTCTTGGCAGTGTGGATGATCAGAGGGATCTTGGAGTCCGAGTCCATAGGACACTCAAATCTGCAACGCCGGTTGACACTGTGGTTAAGAAGGCATATTGTGCATTGGTCTTCATTAATCGTGGGATAGAGTTTAGAAGCCGAGAGGTAATCTTGCAGCTATATAGGACTCCGGTCAGACCCCACCTGGAGTACTGTGCTCAGTTCAGGTCGCTTCACTACAAGAAGGATGTGGAAGCCATAGAAACGCTGCAGAGGAGATTTCAAGGATGTTGCATGGATTGGGGAGTATGCCATATGAGAATAACGAGTGAACTCGGCCTTTTCACCTTGGAGCAACGGAGGATGAGAGGTGAATTGATAGCGGTGTATAAAATGATCAGAGGCATTGATCGCGTGGATCTTCAGAGGCTTTTCCCCAGCGCTGAAATGGCTAGCACGAGAGGGCACAGTTTTAAGGTGCTACGAAGTAGGTACAGAGGTGATGTCAGGGATATGTTTTTATACGCAGAGTGGTGAGTCGGCGGAATGGACTGCCGACGACGGTGGTGGAGGCGGGTACGATAGGATCTTTTAAGAGACTACTGGATAGGTACAGGAAGCTTTGAAATATAGAGGGTTATGGGTAACCCTAGATAATCCTAAAGTAGCGACATGCTTCTCCGATGGGCTTGTATTGTGCCGTAGACTTTCTATGTTTTCTGACTTCTGTACCTGCTGTAGACGTTACAGTCGATGGTGTGTTGAATGGAATTCATATTAGAACTTGAATAATGAGCAGCCCATCTGGCACCACCACATCGTAAATGATATTGAGTTTTAAGTGTTGCAGGCGTACTACTCTAAGTCAAATACATGCAGCAACATGACAGTTCTAAGTCATGCCGACCGTGAAAGTAGCAATGTAAATGAAGAGCGGCACTGAGCTGCTGCTCTGTTAGCGTTACAAAATGCCTGATCTCCATCTCCCTTTTGTGCTCCCTTCCCCCTTTCTTTCTCCCTAGGACTCCCGTCCCGTGATCCTCTCCCTCTCCAGCTGTGAATCCCTTTTGCAAATCAACTTTCCAGCTCTTAGCTTCATCCATCCCCCTCCTGTCTTCCCCTATCATTTCGGATCTCCCCTCCCCTCCCAATTTCAAATCTCTTACTATATCTTCTTTCAGTAAACACTCTTAATACACGTTCTGCATTCCCTGAGCTATTTTTAGAACAAGAGTCTACTGCGGTTGGTTTACGTTAATGTTGTGAGAGGGACAGTGCACTGATGAATGATGACGGTTTATTGAGCGGTACTTTCAGCGTCATAGAGTCATATGACAAACAGACCATTCGGCCTGGCATCATCCGGCAAACTACACCTTGCCACCATATAGATCAAATCGAACAGCACCTGATCTGTCATTTCCTGTGGCTTGGCAAAGCAACTTCTGAAAAGTTAAATGAGAATAAACAAAATAATCATTCTAATTAATTCAACTAAATACTTAAATTGATAATTGGTTGAAATAAATCCCATCGACGCAGCGCGTCTCATGTTCTAGCAGCATTTATAGGAATACATTTCCCTCAGCAATTCTAAATTGCTCCTTCACCGTGTATATCTGTAGTCTTATGTTTGCCGATTCTGTCACATATTCTCATTTTATCGTTTTAAAATCTTTATATTAATTATTATTGAAGATTAATAAAAAAGATACATTGAGTCAATATGTCATTATGTACAATAAAGAATTAAATTATCAAATAACTGATTAACAAACCTAAGCAAAATATCAATAATAAGAGAAAGTAAAGTGTTAGGAATTTTTTGAAAGAAAAAGAAGGAAATTAAAAGAACTCTACTAACTGAAAAAAAACAAACAAAAAAAAACATTGGGAGCACAACCGCGGAGCTATACATCTTACAAGCCTCCATATAAAAATAAATATCAATCCACCAACTCAAATCCACTTAAGAAAAAATTGGAAGGATATCATATTAATTAACTCAAATCAAATGACAGTGGGGGGCGATTGAACCCCAAATATTTTTAAAAGTGCACCAGAGCATGAATTTATTCGAGTTATGTACCACTCATAATAATATCATAATCATTTCGATTTTCTTATCACAGTTTCAGACTGGTCTGCAACATGCCATGTAATTGTGACTGCCTTGTCCGTGGCAGCACTGAGAAAGATTCTGAGTAGGAATGCGAGGGAAGCTCAAGTTTCTCATCTGGAGTAATCCGGAGTTCCACATTGCAGCATCCGGTTGATTGATAAAATCCTGAGAAATTGGCGTCACTGCTTATGTCACAGCACAGCCGGAGGGTGTTCCGCTCGTCAGGGACATGGTGGGCGGTAGAGTCTGCTCCTGCGTTGCAAGACACCCTGCTCTCTAGTACACTCATCAGTGCAGAAGAACGAGATGAATGTCGGTAAATAGACAGCGAAAGATGAATAGATTGACATTACAATGTGAACACATCACCTGGACACATTGGGATAATAGAACAGTAGAGTACAGGATCAAGCCCTGAGACTCACTGCTTCTGCGCTGAACAAGATGCGGAATGAGACTAAACTCCGATGAATGTATGTGGCCCATCTCCCTTCATTCACTGCATGTTCAGGTGCTTTGACTGAATATTTACCGTTATGGGAATCTACAGGTTATATTGCAATAGAAGGCAAACCTTTACCATCAGCTCCCTTGATGAAGTAAATATTTGAGAATGAAAGAGGAGACACTGATGGATGAAAAAAGGTGAGGGCTCAGTTAAAGACATCCCCGGAAGGGAGCAGGAAGGCTGGTGAGTTCGCCAAACTAGAATCAAGTTGGGTGATGAACTGGAATCTACATGTAGAGATAGGGATGGCAGAGAAACCACCAAACTGTATATATACATAGTGTTAGTCATGACACAACAACAGGATCAGGAGTTAGCAAAGGTACAAAGAGGAGAGGATTCTCAAGGAGTATATGGAGTATCGAGGGATACAGGCACGGAAAGGGATTGTGTTTAATAATGATGGATTTTTGGTGCCAGAATGTGAAAGAAACCAGATGATGTTTTGTCACCATGACATTTGTTGGCATCAAGGAGCAGACAGAACTATGGAACAGTTTGAGAATCTGTGTTGATGGCTGAATTTGCGAGGGGATGTACAACATTATTGTAAGAATTATTTGTGTTGTGCCCAGTAATAACCCAGATGAATTGGCTATAGAAGTATTTTAAGATACGCTCCGTAGAAGGAGCATGTGTTACTTTAGAGCATTGTTTTTGGTGGATTTTCATCTCCATCCCCTGGAGGACTAAAATATGTCCTCGAAATCGTGGATGCTTTCACCAAGTGGAGAGAGGCTTCCCCAGCTAGATAATGAAATCCGCGGACGTTTCAGCCAGGATTTGGATTTGATAGAGTTTTTACCCGTTGGCGATTGACAAGCACTCTAGAATCAGTCATGGTCCCCTCTGCACCGCACATGTGATACAAAATGTAATGAAACTGTTTGGGGTAAAACACAGTTGGTATCCCTTATCGACCACAATACAGTGCAATTGTTGAATGGATGAACATAACTTTAATGAAAATGTTAGCTAAAATGAAAGAGTTAGAATCTTTGTTTTGGGCTAGATTTATCATCAACCGAGTATGGTGGCATTGGGAAGGACAAATGCAAACAGCAATTAATTGACTCTATTAAGAAGGTCTATTATGTCGTCGCCCATAAGAGGAGACGGAAGAAACAGCAGAGCAAAGCTTATTTCAAGCTGCGAACAGAACCGCGGGAGTTGGAAATCGGACAGAAGGTTATAATGTCTTACCATCAGCCGAGCCCCTTTACAGCTTCGCGATTTGTAGGGACATGTGATATCGCTGACAGAGCCAGTCCACCAGTATATCGAATTCAGACAGTTCCAAACAAGTTGGGTTGGTATCATATTAACCAACTCAAACCCCTTGGAGACAATCAATATCATTTAGTAGCTGAGTTCTAGAAAACATATTGTCAATGTGATGCCCTGGACCGAGATGAGATGATTCTCTTAGAGTTATGTTTCAGGCAACCACTTCCAGTTTGTACCCGGAGGATGAGGATAGGTCACATCTTTCCACTTGCCGAATGCCAAGGCGGAGACTATAAAAGAGAGAAAAAAGATGGGAGAACGTGTTTGTTGTGTGGTCTTCTGGAAATAAAGTGGGGGGTAATTCATCTGATATGAATGGATTTTAACAAGGCGTTAAGGTTAGCCATGGTAGGACCATTCATAACGTCAGAAAGTTTGATATCCAGGGAAAGTTGGCTGGTGGAATCAGACTGACGCCCACATAAGACGGAGGATAGTTGTAGATGAAGTGTTTTCTCCCTGGATGTCGGTAACCAGCGGATTCTTGCAGAAATCTGTTCTTGAGACCCTCGGCTTTATGTGTTTTTATGAATGACTTGGATGAGGAGGAGGAAGGGTGGTTTATTTTACTTGCAATGATGTGGAGGTTGGTGAAATTATGGATGGTATAGAAGATAGTCAGAGTTTACAACAGGACAGTGACAGGACGCAGAGCAGAGCTGAGAAGTTACAGATGGAGTTCAACCCGGAACGTTATGGAGTGATCCACTTTGGAAGGATGAATTTCAAGGTGATACTTTCTCGAGTCAACCGAAGGCCGCACGATTCTACGGGTTCCACAATGGTAACTGAGTGGTGACACCGTCTCCAATAAACTGAGGGCCGCTCCTCGGTACGGGAACCACAATCGGCTCGGAGCGGTGCGCTGCAGGAGCAGAAGGAAGTGTAATTGACAGGTGAGCTTGAACACATCCGCTGTTCTGCACATGCTCATAGTGACGCTCGAAAGGCAATATACCTGGCAGTAAATCAGGAGTTAAGAAAAAGCGCAACTTAATGGGAAAACATCCTGAGAACCTGCGGATAGTTCACAGATTTCACTTGAGACTTTTGTTCAAAGAGAGAGTGGATGGAGAAATAGTGGTAGAATTGTGGGAGGTTTGAGAATATCTTTAAAGTTAAATAGACTGCATTGCACGTCACGGGTGTGTGGTGGTCAGGTCATTCACTGGCAGAGGTCAGGTTCCTGCCAAACGGCCCATGTGTGCGCTGGAAAACATTGTTCGTCAAACTGTCCACTGCCCTCGCTAATCTCCCGAAGAGACGCTCCCTTTTTGATCAAAGGTCTCTGGAATATTGCTGTGGATCTTTTAAAGTGTTTGTAGGAATATTTGCAGTGCATTTTATTGTAAAACATGTCAGCTGTCTCTGTGATTTCCATCACTTGCACCGCCTGGAATGACTGGAAGGAACGAATGACGGGAATGAACGAATGTTCCCCTTTAATAAAGAAGTGTTCTCCATTTCACCTGCCAGACCAAACACCTCCCCTCTGTTTTAGAAGCAAATGTGCTCCGTTGAATGCTACAAAATAAATCAACTGCATTATGAACGCGTATGTTAGAAACAATACTGAGACAACTATGCCCACTTTGAATAGGTGAGGTCAGGTGTCATGGAAATTAAACTTGCAACAATCTCATTACATTTTGTTTTAAAGTAAATGGATTGCAATATCCCTTGAGGAGACAAATTCATGGCACGGTGACAGAGTGAGTAAAAATAGTTTAATGTAATTGTTTGTGCAGTAGGTTGTCACTAATGTCCCTGACGTAATACCAACGCTAATTGCCTCAGTGGAATTGCTCTCTCCTCAATAAAAGTCTGCTGAACCGATCCTCAGTCCATCTGAGCAGCTGAAACATTCCGTACAACTGAACGGTGCTTCTGAACGAATATGGGATATCCGGCGATTTACAACATCGCGGCCGTTTTCTATCCCACACTTGTAGCGGTTGGTGTCCCCGGTAAGCTGCCGGAGCTGGTTACTTTATGTATGGTGCCTTCGTTTCCCTGCTTCTCTGCTGCAGTATTCGTACTGTTACCACGCACAGATGCTACCATCGGTTGAAAAGTGTTTCCTGAATGGAGGATTCAGGCATCTAATGGTTTTATTTCCATTTTTCTTTTGTCAATTAAATTGTCATTGCTTCATAATTTCACCTCGCTAAGCTTTCTGAAGTGATGCTGGTCCGAGTCTCTATCAGTGCAGACACTTTGACCTGATAACAACGTGGCAGATGATTTAAATTACGGTCCAGTCTATTTCCGACACGCAGGGCTGTTTTTCTGTAAGTCAGTAAATGAGAACTCGTGCTTTATATCTCCTTGATTCAATTTGTAACCGCTACAAGCAATCCCTTCAGCTATTTCACCTCTAATAATTGAAACGGTGTTGTTTACAGAAGCCATTGACTGCTCACCGGTCCGTGAGTCATGGAACTCGGATGCCTCGCTCTAAACTGTGGGAATGTCGCCAATCCACTGACACTCACATCCGTCATTGTCCTCCAGCCGGAGTGCAGCGACCGAGACCGCACACACTGGATTCCCGCTTTCCACTTCCAAACTGACCAATCCCTGCATAGCATCGGAGTAATGGGGTGGGGTGGGGCCATTTAATCAGTTGCAGCTAAACCATACCCTCATCGCATCGACAGAATGGGGTATTCAGAGAGTTGTCGCTGACGATATTTCTTTTTTTTTCATATTCTTGCAGTTAATTTAACGGCGATTGTGATCCTCTCTCGGGGAAAATGCGGACTCTCCAAATGCATCACCCGTTACCTGGTTGGAATGGCAACAGCGGATCTGATGGTGGTTATCGTGTTTGCTTTAGTGGAACAGACCAACAATATCCACATTTATTCCAGATCCCTGCTCATTACTCCTGTGTGCGCTCTGACACTTGTATTTGTGGCAATGACACGGGACTGTTCTGTTTGGTTCACGGTCAGTTTTACCTTCGATCGCTTCATCGCAATATGTTGCCAAAAGCTTCGGGAGCGATACTGCACCGAGAGAACAGCAACGGTGGTTATCGTGGCCGTGGTTATAGTGATTTGCGTGAAATGTGTCCCGTTCTACTTTGCCATTGAAACTTACGTCATCATTGACAACACGCCGTGGCGGTGCGCAGGCTCATATGAATACGTTACATCACCCGTGTGGAGAGGATACCAATTACTCGACAGTATTTTAACACCATTGCTGCCAATTGGTTTAATACTAGTGTTTAACGGGTTAACCGTAAGGCATATCATTGTGGCAAGTAGAGTCCGTAGAAGGCTTCGGCGCAGCAACGATAATCAGAAAGATGCCGAGGTGGAAAAACGCAGAAAATCGATGATTTTGTTATTTCGTATATCAGCTAATTTCATATTATTTTGGATGCCCTATGTAGCCCATTCCCTAAAATGGCAAACGCAAAATTATTTTTACCAGGACAGATATTTGAGTTCCCCGGTATACATCCTACAACAATTTGGGTTCATGTTGCAAATTCTCAGCGTGTGCACCAACACTTGTATCTATACACTGACACAGAGGAAATTCAGAGAAGAGCTGAGGAATGGAATGAAGTATGTGTTTACATTAAATGGCCATCTGTGTAGATAACGCCCGCGTCTAATGTCAATTCAGCGGAGTTTTCAAATAAACCCGTTTTAAAAAGAAAGGTTTTGGCAAATATGTTATGAATTCAGACTATCATATGCCTGGTCATCCTGAAATTTCAGAATTGGTAGAAGATTGCTGACGTCATATAATTCAGGTAGGTAGCAATACAAACGTTCATTGCTGCTGGTTTAATTGTGACATTAGTTGAAGCTATCAAACTATCACAGAAACTCAACTCGACTGTCACAAGCGCATCGATTGCTTCAGGATTTTCCGTGTTTTAGTTGTTTCAAAATGGACAGTATCAGGTGAGAGACTGTAACGGGAATGCCACGGCCCGAAACGCTGGCTGTTTATTCATTGCCATAGACATTTTTTGATCTGCTGAGGAACAGAAGTGAATCTGCCCTCGCATCAATGACCACTCAATTCCCCGTCTTGTCTCTTTCCTCCCTCCATTCAATCATCAATATGCACAGTCTAATGCCAATCTCTCCTCCCTCTACACAACCATTACTACACCATTATTACAAATCCATTCGGTCCTCCCTCCACAGTCCGATCATTATCTCCCGTTCTCTAACATCCCTTCCCTCCATACACTCATTAATTATCACACTCAGCCCTCCTTTCGAAAACCGATTAATTTCGCCCTCCAATCCCACTCTCCCTTCTCTGGTACATAGATTAATACCGCATCATATATGATGCCACATCCTGACACCAGATGGCGATGAACACCCAAACAGATAGAATTCCAAACTCCCCTTTATCCGGTTACCCCGTATAATCCATCTAATGTAATCCCACAAAGGCGTCTCCACGTTGTTTCCGGTATAATCCCTGCGGCCGCTCCCTCAACCCTCGATGAATAATCCAACCATTCTATTCACAATCTGGGCTTCCTCCGCACGCCCACCAATGCAATGGCCACGGTAATCTATCTTCCCTCTGAATGGCGGGCGAACTCAATAATTCCTATCACCCCCCCACTGTGAAGGCCACAAGCCACAAGTTCAGGATTGTCACGGGATCGAAATGAGCGTCGTTTCTATTACTAAGGAGAAGGTGCTTGGGGGGACTGAAAGAAGTGATGTTAGATTTTGGCGGTAATTGCGGTATTTTGAAATAGTCCGGATGAGTAGAAAACAGCGAAAATGAATCTATTGCAGTCTTAAAGAAGAGAAATGGTCAAAGTACCGGACATTATAGAGAAAGTAGCCTGACCTCAGTGGCTGGAAACATGTGGTTCTCCATCACAAGAATGCTGTGTCGGGTACACAGATGCACATGATAAATAGGCTGAATTTTGCCATGGTTAAAGAAACTGATGAATTCGAGCCCAAATGTACCGGCAATAAAATGTTAGGTGGAGGGGTTGCTATTGCTGATGAAGCGGGACGTTTGCAGAGGAACGCGGAAGGGCTTGTAGATTGGGCAAATAAATGCAAATGGATCCAGTGTTGCGAAGAGCATGGTCACGCAATGTGGTAGAAGGAATAACATAGCAGACTAAGTTCTAAGTAGGAAATAAATTCAGAAATCGGAGTTGCAAACGACACAGGAGTTTTTCTTCAAGATTCCCAAAAGATCGCCTTGTAGGTGCTGTCAGTGGTATTGAAGGCAAAAACGCTGTTGGTGTTTATTTCAAGAGGACTCCGATATAAAATCAAGGATGTAACGCCGAGGCATCATGAAGTATTTGAAATAGCTAAGCTGGAGTATTGTAAACAGGGTTGAACCTCTTTCTTTTCCGGGAAACGACGTGTTATCATTTCAGACTATCCAGAGGATGTTTACGAGGATGATCCCTGGAATAAAGGGGTTAACGTACGAGGAGAGTTTGATGGCTCTGCGCCTGTACTCACTGCAGGTCAGAAGAATGACAAGGATTCCCTATGAAACCGATCGAACACTGATAGATCTAGATAAAGCGGACGTTTATTACAGAGGGGGAATGTAGCCCAGAGTCCACACCCTCGGAATACATGAGATCTCTTTAGAACAGCGATGAGCAGGCATTTCCTGAGCAAAAGCATGGCGAAATATGTGGAATTAATTGGCACAGACAGCCGTCGAGGACAAATCATTGAGTATATTTAATGCGGATTCTGATATTTTCTAGACTTGTCAGGGTTTCAATGGCGACAGGGAGAAGGGACGTTCTTTTATTAAGCCTGTTTAGAGATGTAGCGTAGAACAGGGGCCCTTCCAGCCATCGATCCGCATCACCCAGAATCCAGCCTGGTTTTTCTCCCCAGCCTAATCGCGGACTCTATGGGCGGAATGTCCTAATTCTGCTCGGTTGTTCATGGTGTTATGGTCTCACCTACTAAGTAACCTCCAGAGCAAAGCCAGACCTCATCACATTGTTTCCTACGCGTCCCCAATGCTCTCCTTCTGCCCAGCAAACGAAATATTCTTCCCACCGCCTTCCCTCACAGCATTGTTCCGATCTACCCTCCCTGCTTCCCGTGTACAGACCCGTGCTCCACATTTGCCCCAGCTGCATCTCCATAGGCCTGTGATAACTCATACGCCCGACACTCCCCCATCTTGCTCAACGCTACTTACCTGCCCGCCCTTGCTCCAACTCCTTACACCGATCCTTTAACGCCCAGTCTAATGCAGGACTTCCACCCGCAAATCTTTGCTGCCCATTTCCCTCCGCAATCGGTGCCCGATTCACTGAGTCCCATCAGCAGCCGGATCATCGTTCCAGGCACTGGAGGCCTAAAAGGTTCAGTGGGCAATCTAACACATTATATGAATGTTATGGCCCGGTCCGGAGCCCGCGTTCTGGGTCTTGATCCGGTCAGCGGACTCCAGACACCGGGTCTTGTAGCCGTCCCTCCTTTCACCCGTGAGCCCAATTAGACACACCTGTGGATCATCGTTGCTTGCTGGGGCTCAAGGAGGCGCATCTGATGCCCATCGACTGGCAGTGTATATAGGGGGCTCTGGGTCTGAGTAGGGTTGTGGGGGGGGGTCGTCCGTCTCATCCTGTCTATCCTGCTTATCCTGGTCGTCCTGGTCGTCCTGCTTATCCTGTTCCTCCGGATCGCCCTGGCTTGGAGTACCCATCGTTAGAGACGAGTTCTTCGAGTAAGTCTGGCAGTCACCCCGGACCAAGTTCCCTTCCTATCCCTTGCCTCCGTTGGGCAAGCCTGGCTGGACTGCCGTTGCCCCCGCCGCCCCTTTCCTTCGACAGGTTGTGCACCGCAACCCAGGTGTCCCGTGACCTGCCCAGGCCCCCGTGTTCCTGCCTGGGAGGTCCGGGCTCTGCCCAGGGGTTATGCCGCTGCCCAGTGAACGCCTAGACCCTGCCTGAGCTCCAAGATCCTTCCTTGCCTGAACTCCAAGATCCTTTCTTGCCTGAACTCCGGGATCCTCCTTGCCTGAACTCCGGGATCCTCCTTGCCTGAACTCCGGGATCCTCCTTGCCTGAACTCCGGGATCCTCCTTGCCTGAACTCTGGGATCCTCCTTGCCTGGACTCCGGGATCCTCCTTGCCTGAACTCTGGGATCCTCCTTGCCTGAACTCCGGGATCCTCCTTGCCTGAACTCTGGGATCCTCCTTGCCTGAACTCCGGGATCCTCCTTGCCTGAACCCTGGGATCCTCCTTGCCTGAACTCCGGGATCCTCCTTGCCTGAACTCCGGGATCCTCCTTGTCTGAACTCTGGGATCCTCCTTGCCTGAACTCTGGGATCCTCCTTGCCTGAACCCTGGGTTCCTCCTTGCCTGAACTCCGGGATCCTCCTTGCCTGAACTCCGGGAACCTCCTTGCCTGAACTCCGGGATCCTCCTTGCCTGAACTCTGGGATCCTCCTTGCCTGAACTCTGGGATCCTCCTTGCCTGAACTCCGGGATCCTCCTTGCCTGAACTCTGGGATACACCTTGCCTGAAATCTGGGATCCTCCTTGCCTGAACTCCGGGATCCTTTCTTGCCTGAACTCCGGGATCCTCCTTGCCTGAACTCCGGGATCCTCCTTGCCTGAACCCTGGGATACTCCTTGCCTGAACTCCGGGATCCTCCTTGCCTGAACCCTGGGATCCTCCTTGCCTGAACCCTGGGATCCTCCTTGCCTGAACTCCAAGATCCTTCCTTGCCTGAACTCCAAGATCCTTTCTTGCCTGAACTCCGGGATCCTCCTTGCCTGAACTCCGGGATCCTCCTTGCCTGAACTCCGGGATCCTCCTTGCCTGAACTCCGGGATCCTCCTTGCCTGAACCCTGGGATCCTCCTTGCCTGAACTCTGGGAAACTCCTTGCCTGAACACTGGGATACTCCTTGCCTGAACCCTGGGATCCTCCTTGCCTGAACTCCGGGATCCTCCTTGCCTGAACTCCGGGATCCTCCTTGCCTGAACTCCGGGATCCTCCTTGCCTGAACTCCGGGATCCTCCTTGCCTGAACTCTGGGATCCTCCTTGCCTGAACTCCGGGATCCTCCTTGCCTGAACCCTGGGATCCTCCTTGCCTGAACTCTGGGAAACTCCTTGCCTGAACACTGGGATACTCCTTGCCTGAACTCCGGGATCCTCCTTGCCTGAACTCCGGGATCGTCCTTGCCTGAACTCCGGGATCCTCCTTGCCTGAACCCTGGGATCCTCCTTGCCTGAACTCTGGGAAACTCCTTGCCTGAACTCTGGGATACTCCTTGCCTGAACTCTGGGATCCTCCTTGCCTGAACTCTGGGATTCTCCTTGCCTGAACTGTGGGATCCTCCTTGCCTGATCTCTGGGATCCTCCTTGCCTGAACTCTGCGATCCTCCTGCCTGAACTCTCAGACTCGCTCAGAACCCCAGAATCACCTTGACGCCACGGCCCTCACGCACACCACGGTCTCCACCTCTTGTCTATCGTTCAGTTCTTCCCACCCTGCCCCTAGTACTTCAGTGCCTGCGTCCTGCACTTGGGTCCAGCCACCTGTCCGTATATGACAATGAAAAGAAAACTTTCCGTATCCGTTTGTTTTAAGGCTTTATTGTCACTGAAATTAAGATTTAACTCTTTACAGACTAAATGTAAAAGCAATGCACAAGCAGAACAAGGCTTGTTTTCAAATGAACTACGGCAACAGGACTGGCGCGTTAAAAGACAGCGACGGCCGGAGATGTTGGATGTATCGGTAATGGAAGTCCGGTTTTCCGGAGGTTCGCCATACCCAGTATTAATTACTGCCCGACCAAATACAAGGGCCTGCTGACATTTGTTTACCGCTACAACAGGCTCTCCAGTCGATAGAGCACAATCACAACAGCATAGGTCAGGCTCTTGTTTATCGATTACATTTCGGCTTTCAACCACCATTATCCCATCGGTTCTAATCAACCAGCTTCAAACCACGGGCCGCTGAACCACCACCGGCAATTGGTTTGTCCACGTCCTTGTTGAGAATCCACCGTCAGTACAGTTCAGTAATGACATCTCCTCCTCGCTGACACTCAACCTAGTGACACCTGAAATGCGCATGCTTAACCCACTGCTCCTCTCCGTCCACACTCGTGGTTGCATGGCTATGCACAAATGAACCACAATATGTAGAAACAAGTTGGCACGATTTTCTCATAGTGAAATATCAGTTGGCGAGGAAGAGGTGTGCAGGATGAGACAGATCATCAGGGTGTACGCTGTCACAACTTTAGACTGTATTCAATGTAATCGGCAACTGGGAATTGAGTTTTGAATTCAAGAATCTGGAAACGAGAGAGAATATCCCAGTTCACATGGAACGGACAGTGGTGCAAAGAGTGAGCAATGTTAAGCTCCTGGGTGTAAGCGTCCCAGTGGATCTATCTGGGCTCAGCAACTTGATGATGCGCTCAAGTGGAAAGCACGCCAGCAGCACGAGTCACATTGACAGGAAATTGGTAAAGTCTGAACGTGGGTTTAAAGGGGTCCTTTGGAGCAAAACAATGAGCAAGTCCTTGGGCAAGGCACCTAACCACACATTGCTCTGCGACGACACCGGTGCCGAGCTGTATGGGTCCTAGTGCCCTTCCTTTGGACAACATCGGTGGCGTGGAGAAGGGAGACCTGCAGCATGGACAACTGCCGGTCTCCCATAAAACCTTGCCCAGATCTCAATAATCATCGAAAATCGATGAACAGCCGAGGAAGATTGGAGCATAGCTGCTCATGATGTTTGGCACTCCTTAGGGTTTAGATTTAAGGTACAATTTTTCAGTTTTTACGTTAATGAACTGATGGGATTTTGCCGGAATTTGCAGTCGATACAAAGTAGGGACAGATAACGTCGCGGGGTAATATAGACAGGTAAAAGTAATTCACAAAGAAGGGACAGAACAAATGGAACGTCTGGAGGTCTGGGGCTTTCACTTCGAAACGATGAATAAATAGGACACCAGTTTTCTAAACAGGGAGAAAGCGCGTCAGTCGGAGATGCGTATGGACCTGCACATTTTCGTTCAGGATTCCCTGCTGGATAACAAAGGACAGGTCGATAGTTAGAATGGCAATTGCTGTGTTGACGTTTGTTCCAGAGGACCGCTGGGTAAAAGGCCAGATGCAGTGGTGAGGCTTTATAAATTTAAAAATGGACAGACAGTATTTGGAATGTTTTGTCCAATTTTGGCCCCGTGTCTCTGAAGATTCTCCAGAGGAGATTCACAAAAAAAAGAAAGACTTTTCCTTTTGTGTTCCTGGGTCTGAACTCAGTGGAGGTCAGAATGATGAAGACGGATCTTATTGAAAGATACCGCGTAATGAAAGGAGATTTGAAGATCCGTCAGAACAGTATCAGAATAAAAGCCCGTCCGTTAGATCTCAGAAGACAAGAAGATTCTTCAGCTAAGGGTGTTGGACCTGTGGATTTTTTTTTTCAAAGAGAACAATCGAAGGCAAATCATTTTGTTTGTTGAATGTAGAGATTGATACCGGGTTAATTGTTATTGTGAGAAGGCGATACCTTGATTTTGATGAACTGATCAGCCATACGTGAAACAAGACACACAAAATGCTGGAGGAACTCAGCAAGTCAGGCCGCACCTCTAGATATGAAAATAAAACTGTCGGCGTTTCAGGCCGAGAGTCTTCTTATGGACTGGAAAGTAGGCGGAAGAGGCCAGAGTAAAAAAGTGAAGGGACGGGAAGGAGCATAGCTAGGATGTAACAGGTGAAGGCAGTTTGGTTGAAACAATAAAGAACTGGAGATGAAGGAAGCTGTTAAGAGAGGAGGGTGAACCATAGGAGACATGGAATGGGCAGGGGGCAGGGGAAGGTGATAGATAGATGAAAAAAAGGTAAAAGGACAGAGTGGTGTATCGAAGAAGAGGGAAAGGTCAGGGATTGTTTTTAAACCGGAAGGAGAAATCGATATACATGCCATCAGGCTACTCAGACGAAAGATTAGTTCTTACTCCTCCACCCCGAGGCACAAGAGGAGGTCATGGACCAACATGTCGGAACAGGAATTGGAATCGGAATTAAATTGTTTGACTACCGTGAAGTTCCATCCCTTTTTCCGCCAATTTGCAACGTACTCCACCAACCTGAAGGAGGCCGCACACGCAGCACCACAATCAATAGACACCCCAGCAGATCCGCAATGATTCTCTGCCTCACCTGGAAGGACACCTTGCGGCCTGAATGGAGGTGATGAAGGAGGGGAATGAGCAGCTGTAGCATTTTGGCCTCTCGGTGATCGGTGCAAGCAGGGAGATTTGTGGGGTGGAACAAATGGACAAAGGCATCACGGACGGAAAGGTTCCCGCCACAAGCGGAGAGAGGAGGGAGGTAGGGACATGTTTGGTGGAAGGATCCCTTTTGAAATGGCGGATATTGTGGAAGATGATGTGTTAGATGCAGAGGCTCATGGGGTGGTAAGTAAGAACAAGGTGATCTCTATCACTGCTGAAACTGCGGGGAAATGGGGCGAGCGCAGACGTTCTGGAAATGGTAGAGACGCGTGTGAGCGCAGCGTCAATAGTGACGGAACGGAATCCCGGTTATTTGAAGAAGAAATGCATCTCTGGTGTCCTGGGGGAGGAAAAATTAAAGCGTCATCATGGGGATAGTGAGGCGGAGACGAAGGAACTGACAAAGCGGAATAACATTTTCACAGGAGACTGGGTGAGATGAGGTCCAGTCATGACAGTCATGGGAATCGGCAGGGTTATCAGAGATGAATTCCATCTGTCACTTGTCAGCGCTGTTCTGTAACCTGTCAATGTTCTGTTGTACCCAACGACAATCTTCCACACTATCCACAACCCCTCCAACCTCCTCATCATCTGAAAAATGCTAACGTCTCCCTTGCTCTTCCTCTCATTTATTAAAACAAAACACTAAAATCAGGGGATTCCTGTAGGACACGGATGGTCACCATACTCCAAGGAGAAAACGCTCCATGTACTACTACCTTCTGCCTTCCACGGGCAATTCAATTCTGAGTTCACCGACCAACTTTCCCAATGCATTATACCTACTGACTCTCTGAAGAAGCCTACAATGGTGAACCGTCTCAAATGTTTTATCTAAATCAATCTGCACCAGATCAACATCTCTACCTTTACCAATGTGCTTTGTCACATCGTCACAGAATTCAATAAGGCTCGGGAGACATAATGCGTCCCTCACAAATCCACAGTGATATCCCAGATCAGGATACGCTTCGCTGAATTATCTTAAATCCTGGCTCTAGAATATTCTCCAATATTTTGCGCGCCATTGCAAAAAGATTCATTGAACTGTAATTTTGAGAGTTATCTCTACAGCCTTTCTTCAACAAAGGAATAATATTTTCCAAGCTCCTGTACTCTGACGCTCCTTCTGCGGCCAGTGATAACGCAAAGAGCATCGCCAAGGGTGCAGCATCTCATCCCCCGCTTCCCGCGTTAACCTGGGGTATATCCCGGCAACGCCTGACGAACTATTTGTCCTAATATTTCTCAAAAGATTCAGCGTCCTCTCTAATAACCGCGACATGATCTCGCTGCACACCAGGCCGTTTTCAGATAATCTCCAAACGTCAAGATCCCTCTCACTGGTGAAGACTGAAGTAAAGTCTTAATCAAGGACCGGCTCTACCTTCCTTTTACTCTTTATATAACTGAAAAAAAAATTCCGGTATCCTGCTTTCTGTTGTCGGCTAGTTTACTCTCATATTTAATCAATCCCCTCCGAATAGCATTTTCATTTGTCTTTTGTTGGATTTTAAACGCTTCACAGTCATTCAACTTCCCACTTATTTGTCCCTCCATCTAAGTGTGGTCTCATCACGACAGTGGAGGCGGCCATGGATGGACATATCGTAATGGGAAATGGAAGTGGAATTAAAATGGGTGGCTGGAATGGGAAGTAGAATTAAAATGGGTGGCTGGAATGGGAAGTGGAATTAAAATGGGTGGCTGTAATGGGAAGTGGAATTAAAATGGGTGGCTGGAATGGGAAGTAGAATTAAAATGGGTGGCTGGAATGGGAAGTAGAATTAAAATGGGTGGCCACTGGGAGATCTGTCTACTGACTGTCGCTAGACGAATTGCTGGCTTTGAAGCCCAGTCCTCACAAATACAAAATACAACCAGACAAATATATATGTACATAGTCCAGAGTCCTCAGTCCATTTTAAATGTCCAGTCGCCGCAGTTGCGCTACGCCGGTATGTAGCTCGAGAACCTCAAACCCGGCGGCTGAACAGCAACCGGACTCGCAGGTCGAGGCCCTAGTCTATTGAATGCCGCTAAATAATCAGCGGGCGGCCACCACACAGCTTGTCTTCTGCCGAGTGAACCCCTGAGAAGCCAGCTCCGGCTCTGCTCTGGACTCCGTGCCACACAGTCCCCGGTGAAGCGCGAAGGCTAAGTACCCTCACCCAGGCTGTATAGAGCGTCGGTTCAGGCTAGTCCGCGTTACGACCGAGGATTCGTCCTCATCCATCCACCCGCGAATCGCATCCAATAAATAGATAGATAGATAGATAGATAGATAGATAGTTTATTCATCCCCATGGGGAAATTCAACTTTTTTTCCAATGTCCCATACACTTGTTGTAGCAAAACTAATTACATACAATACTTAACTCAGTAAAAAATATGATATGCATCTAAATCACTATCTCAAAAAGCATTAATAATAGCTTTTAAAAAGTTCTTAAGTCCTGGCGGTAGAATTGTAAAGCCTAATGGCATTGGGGAGTATTGACCTCTTCATCCTGTCTGAGGAGCATTGCATCGATAGTAACCTGTCGCTGAAACTGCTTCTCTGTCTCTGGATGGTGCTATGTAGAGGATGTTCAGGGTTTTCCATAATTGACCGTAGCCTACTCAGCGCCCTTCGCTCAGCTACCGATGTTAAACTCTCCAGTACTTTGCCCACGACAGAGCCCGCCTTCCTTACCAGCTTATTAAGACGTGAGGCGTCCCTCTTCTTAATGCTTCCTCCCCAACACGCCACCACAAAGAAGAGGGCGCTCTCCACAACTGACCTATAGAACATCTTCAGCATCTCACTACAGACATTGAATGACGCCAACCTTCTTAGGAAGTACAGTCGACTCTGTGCCTTCCTGCACAAGGCATCTGTGTTGGCAGTCCAGTCTAGCTTCTCGTCTAACTGTACTCCCAGATACTTGTAGGTCTTAACCTGCTCCACACATTCTCCATTAATGATCACTGGCTCCATATGAGGCCTAGATCTCCTACAGTCCACCACCATCTCCTTGGTCTCGGTGATATTGAGACGCAGGTAGTTTGAGTTGCACCATATCACAAAGTCCTGTATCAGTTTCCTATACTCCTCCTCCTGTCCATTTCTGACACACCCCACTATGGCCGTGTCATCAGCGAACTTCTGCACATGGCAGGACTCCGAGTTATATTGGAAGTCTGATGTGTACAGGGTGAACAGGACCGGAGAGAGTACGGTTCCCTGCGGCGCTCCTGTGCTGCTGACCACCGTGTCAGACCTACAGTCTCCCAACCGCACATACTGAGGTCTATCTGTCAAGTAGTCCACTATTCAATCCACCATGTGAGAGTCTACTCCCATCTCCGTTAGTTTGTGCCTTACGATCTTGGGCTGGATGGTGTTAAAGGCACTAGAGAAGTCAAGGAATGTAATCCTCACAGCACAACTAACCCCCTCTAGGTGAGAGAGTGATTTGTGCAGCAAATACGTGATAGCATCCTCCACTCCCACCTTCTCCTTATACGCAAACTGAAGAGGATCCTGGGCGTGCCTGGTTTGTGGCCTCAGATTCTGTATTATCAGCCGCTCCATGGTCTTCATCACGTGCGACGTCAAGGCAACAGGTCTGAAGTCATTCAACTCCTTTGGTTGTGGTTTCTTCGGTACCGGGACAATACAGGATGTTTTCCACTGTCTGGGTACTCTTCTCTGCTCCAGGCTCATGTTGAAGATGCGCTGTAGTGGTTCTCCCAGCTCAGTCGCACAGGCCCTCAGTAATCGTGGGGAAACTCCATCCGGTCCAGCCGCCTTGCTGGTACAGTTCTTCCTCAGTTGACCTTCCACCTGTGCAGCCGTAATCCTGGGCGTGGGCAAGGTCTCCTGTGAGTGGCTATTTTCCTGTGAGGGAAGTAAGCCTGGTGTGGATTTCTGCGGTGAGGATGAGATTGAGCTGTCGAACCTGTTGAAGAAGTTGTTCAGCTGGTTCGCTTTCTCCACATCTCCACTTATGTTCGCCCCCCGCTTTGCACCGCATCCGGTGATGATCTTCATCCCATCCCACACCTCCTTCATGCTTTTTTTCTGCAGCTTTTGTTCTAGCTTCCTCCTATACTGCTCCTTTGCCCCCCTTATCTGTACTCTGAGTTCCTTCTGAACTCTTTTAAGCTCCAACCGATCACCATCTTTAAAGGCCCTCTTCTTCTGGTTTAGGAGGCCTTTGATGTGACTAGTGATCCAGGGCTTATTATTGGGATAGCAGCGAACAGTTCTAACAGGGACAACTGCATCCACACAAAAGTTAATCAACGAATCAAGCTTGCAGTGTACCCGATTAACAAGGAAATCGGCCGTGACGGCGACTCGCTAGTTAACTGTCAGCCTCCATCGACTTGGGCAACAGTTTGCGCAGCTCCTTCATTATCTCCGACTGCGAGCAATTCGCTGGTGGTGCACGCCTACAACAGTTAGAGTTCTTAACGTACAGCAGGATACTCCGACCATTAAACCTACGTTTAAGTACAACGTTGGCAACTCTTGCTAACCCCGAAGAAGCGGCTGAGACCACTTGACCCACCCCAGCACCAGAAACAGGCAGGAAGGGAGACTGGGTGTGAAAGAGAACCTTGGTGGGGGACAGAGAGAGAGAGAGAGAGAGAGAGAGAGAGAGAGAGAGAGAGAGAGAGAGAGAGAGAGAGAGAGAGAGAGAGAGAGAGAGAGAGAGAGAGAGAGAGGGGGGGGGGGGGGAGGGAGGGAGGGAGGGAGAGAGAGAGAGAGGAGAGAGAGAGAGAGACAGAGAGAGGGAGAGTGAGAGAGAGAGAGAGAGAGAGAGAGAGAGAGAGAGAGAGAGAGAGAGAGAGGAGAGAGAGAGAGAGAGAGAGAGAGAGAGTGGTGTGAGAGTAAACGGAAGGTAAGAGGAAAACCGGGGTTAGCGGAGAAACCGGGGCAGAAATGAGAGACTGAACATAGAATCAGACGGGAGAAAGATGGGAGGGAGAGAAACGGGCGAGAGAAACAGGGTAGGCGTGGGGGGGGGGAGGGAAGATGGAAACGGGAACATAGAGGAGAGAAGAGAGAGACAGGGCAGAGAGTGACGGAAGAGAAAAGGGAAGGGAGAGAGACGGGGAGAAAATCTGGGTAGAGAATTGAACATATACGGGAGGGGAGAGAGGGGATTCGCAAGAGAGACGGAGAAATGCTTGAACGAGAGAGACACGTGCAAAGAGATTCTGAGTAAGAGAGACGTAGGTATGGGCAAAGACAATGGATGTGTGTGTGTGAGAGAGAGAGACGGGCGAGGAAGATGGAGGAAGAGAGCGTCGAGGGGAAAAAACGTAGAGAAAGTGGGAGGCGAGTGAAAATGGAGGAAGACCTTTCAGGGACAAACAGTGGCGATCAAGATACTGGCGGCACGGAGGAGAGAGGGACACTGGAGGAAGGAAGAGACTGGGAAAGACGCCAGGGCTGGAGAGCGAGTAGCGGGAGAGAGACAAGCAGGAGAGATTACGAGCGAGCCTGGTAGGGTCGGGGCGAAACTACGGTTTAGAGAGAGAGAGAAACGGCCGACCAAGATTCGGGGAAAGGGACAGGGTCCCTAGGGGCTGTCAGAGAGATATTGGGATGAGGAAGTGTGGGGTTTTGTGAGTCGATGAAAAGGCTTCTGTTCGTTATGGATTTAGACGGCTTTCTGAACCGCAGGACATTATGGGATTGCACTCCCACCATTATGCAGTCCCTGCGAAACACCCACACTTTTCCATCGGGCTGACCCCTCCCTCCCCGCCACCTTGAATCCACACCTTCCAACATGTATCGCGATCTCCCTTCCCAATCCGTCTTCGCCAGCTTCACCCTCCCTTCCTCGCTCCACAATCTCCACCTCCGTGACTCCTTGTCTCTCCGACCTGACCCTCACTCCCTCTCTCTCTCCTACACTCCGCAGAGATAGCCCTACCTGCCCTGTGCGGCGCCCCTTGCACTTCTCGGGCGGGACGGCCCCTGAGTGATCCATGCAGTCCGTGAACACAGCCGGCCTTCTGTCCCGTCAGCTGGTTGGAGCCGCAGCTGGAGCTCAGTGCAGGCTGGAGGCGTGTCGGAGAGGCATCTTCCCCTCCCTGAGCGAGAAGCTGGCGCGGGCCGTAGTCGCCCAGAACTCGGAGCATCCGGCTCCCCACTCCTCTCTCTTTTACCTGCTCTTCGAAACGAAGACCCCGGGGTGCCTAGTCTCCTCCTGGGACTCAAAATGCCCCCAACCTCCAGCCTAGCATTTTAGGCTTGCCGCATGCTTCTGTCCCAAGTGCAAAGGGAACTAACGTAGAGGGATCTTCCTGGGACTGTGTACAGAGCAACCTCTCATCCGTTCCGTGCCCTGTACCGGCGGAGTCGAGGGTAAGCATTCACCTCAACCAGAAGATTTTCTGTAGCTTTAAGGAGAACTCCAAGGCATGATAGAAATGGACTTTAATATGGCATTCAGTACCGTTAGCCATGGTCGGACCTTTCAGAACGTTGGATGGCTTGGTCTCCAGGGAGAGTTGGTTGGTGGATTCAGAACTGATTCCCAGAGGAGACAGATGATAGTTGTGGATGGAGGGTTTTCTCTCTGGATGCCGGTGAAAGTAGTGTCCTACAGAGATCTGTTCTGATACCCAAGGATTTTGTGCTTTAAAATGTTTTGAATAAGGAAGTAGAAAGGTGGGTTATTGTATTTGCAATGATGTGGTGGTTGGTGTGAAATGGTTAATGTGAAGGTTTGTCACAGGTTAAAATGGGACAGTGACAGGACGCAGAGAAACGCTGAGAAGTTACAGATGGTTCAACCCGGAACTTTACGGAGTGATTCACTTTGGAGGATGGATTTGAAGGCAGAGGTGATACTTTCGCGAGTCAGCCGAGGGCCGCACATTAGTACGAGTTCCACAATGGAAACAGAGTGATGAGACTCTCTCCAATAAGCCGAGGGCCGCTCATCGGTACGAGTATCACAATCGGCACGGAGCGGTGCACTGCAAGAGCAGGAGCAAGTGTGATTGACAGGTGAGCTGAACACATCCGCTGTTCTTCACGTACTTATACTGACGCACGAAAGGAAATATACCTGACAGTAAATCAGGAGAAAAAAAAGGCAGTTTCTTGGCAAATAATTCAACAGCCTAAGAACCTGCAGACTGTTCATAGATCTTACTAACTATATTTGTTCAAACAGAGAATGAATGAAGAAATATTGGTAGAACTACTGCAAGTTTGAGAATATCTTTAAAGTTCGGTGGTTCCCATGACATCATCGTCGAGAATGGCAGCTTAAGTCACTAGCTCCTCCGGAAAAACGCGTATTAATCCCCGCTAACCCGTCCAATAAAATATTTTTAAAAAATATTTGAACTGAAAAGAGGGGCTAGAATTCGGAAAAGGAATGGAAATAAAAAAGCGACACTGCGGAACTTGCATCCCAGAGGAGTGCAGCGAGCGGCTCTCCTACCCAACCGCGTGCGAGCGAGACGGCCGCTGGGCCTCGGTCAGGCGAAACCGCGAATATCTTCGAAATCCTGAAAGAAATAATGGAGGTCCAGAAAAATATAAAGCAGCAGCTCCGTGCTATTAAGTCAGAACTCGCCAGCGTCGATCAAAAAATAGCGGTGTGAGAGACTTGAATTGAGAAGGTGGAAGATCGCGTTGAAAACGTGCAACGGATACTGAGTAAGACAATAAAAATATTACATCACCAACAAGGTAAACAGCTTGACCTGGAGGAAAGATCACGGTGAAAAATTATCAGAATCTATAACGTTCCCGAAGGAGCGGAGGGCTCGTCTATGACGGAGTTGGTCGGAAAGTTATTGCGGGACGCGCTGGATCTTCCCTCGGCTATGAAGCTGGAAGTCGAAAGAGTCCACCGCGCGCTCGTCCCGAATCCTACCCGGGACAGAAACCCACGCTCAATAATAATTAAATTACTTCGTTACAGCACCAAGCCGGAGATTCTACGAAGGGCCTGGGGTAAGAAGAATGTGTTTTTCGACGATAAATTAATATATTTCGACTAAGATTACGCCTCTCCCGCCCCCCGGTCCTGCAGAAACGCAAAGAATACTCTGAAGTAAAGTGAGTACTAAAGCAAAAGAAGATTAGATTTGAAACTCCGTACCCTGCTAAACTTCGAGTGTTTTATGACGATGGGACGCGGTTGTACCAGACAGTGGAAGAGTCGACTACAGACATGAAGGACAGAGGGTTGCCCGTCAGCATGACCAAAACGAGGGAAAGCCTGACTGAGGAATTATCCCGCTCCGCTTGGGAAATAGTGCGAGAATCGAGAGGGCAGGAGACGGGAGGAGGCCGAGAGAAATATATCAGGAAGAGACCGGGAGTTTCCCAAAGACAGTCCTCACCCCCTTCAGAAGAGCCATAAGGATTGGCTAACTTTAAAAATGTTGAGAAGCTAAAGGGAAGTGGAAGTACACGGTGATATACTTATTTCGAGAAATACTTATTATAATGTGGATTTTATATTATTTAGTTGTTATTCTTTATTCGCTCGCTACTCCTTTTCCCCCACCAAAATGAGAATATGTATATATGTATGTAATATATGTGTCGGAGGAGTACACAGGGAAATCTTTTCTGTGTAATGGATTTGTTCACTGACTTTTATGAATACTGCACTATGGGCCCTCAACTCACAAGTAGGAGGGGTTATCCCCCACAGCTAGACATTTCCTCTAGCTCACCGCAAGGTCAACTACCAGAGACATCAGCCTTGGAGTCACACGTTTGTTGCCATTTTTATTATTGTTTGTGTTTCTTGGTTCTTATTTGTTCAGGGAGTAGATCGATTAAGTTTTATTCTGCTAATTTCAATGATACATTGACAGATAAATACAGATGACTAAGGGCAAGGTAAAATTCATTTCTTTTAATGTCAATGGGCTATTAAATCCAATCAAACGTAAGAGAATGTTATCCAATTTTGAACAATTTGATTCATACTGGGAAAAATAGTTTAACTACATAATGCGTCATAGGCCTGATTTTATTCTCACAAATCAGTGGATCTGTTGTTAAAAAAGATCACTCCCTACTTGTATATAGTTCTTTCCTTTTGCTTCTTTTTTTCTTTCCACTCATTTCTATAAGTGTATACCTCAGATAAATTGTGGAGATTTGTGATATATATATGATTATATGATATATATGTACAATGTCTGAAATACATCTTATGGAAATGTTTGGTTGATGATGAACTTCAATTAAAAAAAATAAATTACAAAATAAAAGAATATCTTTAAAGTTAAATAGACTGCATGGCACGTTATGGGTATGGGAGGTCAAGTCATTCACTGGCAGAGGTCAGGTTCCTGCCAAACCGCCCATGTGTGCGCTGGAAAACATTGTTCTTCAAACTGTCCACAGCCCTCGCTAAACTCCCGAGGACACGTTCCCTTTTCGATCACAGGTCTCTGGAATATTGCTGTGGATCTTTTAAATTGTTTGGAAGAATGTAAGCGCAGTGTTATTGTAATACATGTCAGCTGTCATTGTTTATTCCATCACTCACACCGCCCGGAATGACTGGAACGAACGAAAGAAAAGAATGAACGAATGTTCCTCTTTAATAAAGAAGTGATCTCCATTTCATCCGCCAGAACAAACTCCTTCCCTCAATTTCAGAAGCGAATGTGCTCCGTCAACTGTTACAAAATAAATTGACTTCAGAATGAATGCCTGTTTTACAGCAAGAATGATATAAAAATATGCTATTTAAATAGCTGAAGCCAGGTACCATGAAAGATAACATGGAAAAAAAACTCATCGTATTTTGTTTTAAAGTAAATGGATTGCAAAATACCTTGAGGAGTCAAATTCATGACACGGGAACAATGAGTAAAAATAGTTTAACGTAAATGTTTGTGCAGTTGGTTCTCACTAGTCCCTGACGTGATAGCCACGCTAATTGCCTCAGTGGAATTGCTCTCTCCTCAATAAAAGTCTGCTAAACCGATCACCAATCCATCTGAGCAGCTGAAACGCTCCGCACAACTGAACGCTGCTTCTGACGGAATATGGGATATCCGGCGATTTACTACATCGCGGCCATTTTCTATCCCACACTTGTAGCGGTTGGTGTCCCCGGTAAGATGCCAGAGCTGGTCACTTTATGTATGGTGCCGTCGTTACTCTGCTGCGGTATCCGCACTGTTACTGAGCACAGATGCTACCGTCCGCTGAAAAGTGTTTCCGGAATGGAGGATTCAGGCATCTAATGGTTTTATTTTCATTTTTCGTAGTTCGATCGCAGTGTTTTCTTCTTTTCTCAATTAAGTTGGTGTCGATATTGTCACTGTTCCATAATTTCACCTCGCTAGGCTTTCTGAAGTGATTCTGGTCTCTGCTTTCCTAGGTCCGAGTTTCTATCAGTGCAGACAATTCGACCTTATAACAACGTGACAGCTTATTTAAATGACGGTCCAGTCTACTTTCGACACGTAGGTCTGTTCTGCTGTAAGTCTGTAAATGAAAACTTGTGCTTTATATCTCCTTGATGCCACTTTGACACAGCTACAAGTAATCCCGTCTGTTCTTTCACCTCTAATAATGGAAATGCTGTTTATAGGAGCGATCGACTGCTCACCGGTCCGTGAGTCGTGGAACTCGGATGCCTCGCTCTAAACTGTGGGAAGGTCGCCAATCCACTGACACTCATATCCGTCATTGTCCTCCAGCCGGAGTGCAGCGACCAAGACCGCACACACTGGATTTCCGCTTTCCACTTCCAAACACAGGGCATTCAGGGAGCTGACCGTATTTCTATTTTGTTTTCAAATTTCTTGTATTTACCTGTTTGGAATGGCAACAGCGGACCAGATGGTGGTTATCGTTATTGCTACAGTGGAACAGACCAACAATATCTACATTTATTCTAATTATATTTCTATTCTTTCCAAATTTTTTGCAGTTAACCTAACGGCGATTGTGATCCTTTCTCGGGGAAAATGCGGACTCTCCAAATGCATCACCCGTTACCTGGTTGCAATGGCAACAGCGGATCTGATGGTGGTTATCGTGTTTGCTTTACTGGAACAGACCAACAATATCTACATTTATTCCAGATCCCTGCTCATCACTCCCGTATGCGCTCTGACACTTGTATTTCGGGTCGTAACCAGGGACTGTTCTGTTTGGTTCACGGTCAGTTTTACCTGTGATCGCTTCATCGCAATATGTTGCAGAAAACTGCGGAAGCGATACTGCACCGAGAGAACAGCAACGGTGGTTATCGTGACCGTGGTTATAGTGAGCTGCGGGAAATGCGTCCCGTTTTACTTTGCCCTTGAACCTTACGTCATCATTGACAACAAGCGATGGCGGTGCACCCTCACGTATGAATACGTTACTTCACCCGTGTGGAGAGGATACTCATTGCTGGTCACTATTTTAACACCATTTATACCAATCGGCTTCATCCTGTTGTTTAACGGTTTAACTGTAAGACATATCTTTGTGACAAATAGAGTCCGCCGAAGGCTTCGGCACAGCAGCGACAATCAGAAAGATGCCGAGGTGGAAAAACGCAGAAAATCGATGTTTTTGCTGTTCTCTATATCAGCTAATTTCATATTATTTTGGATGCCCTATTTAGCCCATACCCTGAAATGGCAAGTGCAAAACTATTTTTACGAGAACAGCTATTTAAGTTCCCCGGTATACATCCTACAGCAATTTGGGTTCATGTTGCAAATTCTCAGCATGTGCACCAATACTTGCATCTATACACTGACACAGAGGAAATTCAGAGAAGAGCTGAGGAATGGAATGAAGTATGTGTTTACATTAAATGGCCATCTCTGTAGATAACGCCTACATCTAATGACAATACCGCGGAGTTTTCAAATAAAGCCGTTTTACAATAAACAGGCCTGGCAAATATGTCATAGATTCAAACAATCATATGTCTGTTCAAGCAACACACACCAAATGCTGGTGGAACGCAGCAGGCCAGGCAGCATCTATAGGAAGAAGTACAGTCGAGGTTTCGGGCCGAGAACCTTCGTCAGGACTAACTGAAATAAGAGTGAGTAAGAGATTTGATGTGGGAGGGGAAGAGGGAGATCCGAAATGATAGGAGAGGACAGGAGGGGGAGGTATGAAGCTAAGAGCTGGGAAGTTGGTTGGCAAAAGGGATACCGAGATGGAGAAGGGGGAGGATCACGGGACGGGAGGCCTAGGGAGAAAGAAAAGGGGCATGGCAGCATCTGCAGATTTTTTCGTATATGCCTGATCATCCGGAAATTGCAGAATTGGCGGAAGATTGCTGAGTTCATACAGTTCAGGTAGGTTGCGTTCCAAACGTTCAATGCTGCTGGCATGAGTGTTACAATGGTTGAAGTATGTTCCGAACTATCACAGACACTCGACTGTCACAAGGGAAAGGATGGCTTTAGCACTTTCCGGGTTTAAGGTCTTTCAAAATGGATAGGGTCGGGTAAAAGAGTGTAAAGGGAGTGCAATGGGAAACCAGGGATAGATTCGCAGCTGCAGAAAGGGAGGAAAACGTGGAGCGTTCCATTGTTAATTGACGGTGATATGAACACAGAAACATGCAGGGCGCGATCTCCCCATGTGGAATATTCTGCATAGCCGCCCACTGTGAGCCAGCGGGAGATTTAAAAAGCGAGCAGATTGAGAAGGGTCGGTCATTTCTTCCGCATTTGAATGGGGCATGACTGCGCAAGCGCGTGAAAGTCGGCCCGTGAGGCAGCGGGAGATTTAAAAAGCGAGCAGATTAACGGAGTGGGCGACGGACTAGTGGGAGACAGAGTAGAAAGGCTTTGGCTCGACAAGCTTCCGCGAGCAGAGGCTGAGGACGAACTTGCTCCCAGTGAGGTAAGTCCGCGTAAGTTCCTTTAATTAATTTAATTACCTTAGGAGTAGGTAATGGAGGCAGCATTTAGTGCAGTTGAGTGCCCGTTTGCAGCCTGTGGGAAGTCAGGGCGAGGTGGATCCAGCTGCAGCTCCTGACAAACCGAGTAAGGTAACTGGAGCTGGAGCTGGAGCTGGACGAACTTCAGATCATTCGGGAGGCAGAAGCAGAAACAAACAGGAGTTACAGGGAGATAGTCACCCCTAAGAGTCAGGAGGCAGGTAGCTGGCTGACTGTCAGGAGAGGGAAGGGGAATAGACAGAATAAGCAGAGAACCCCTGTGGCCGTTCCCATCAATCATAAGTATACCGTTTTGGATACTGTTAGTAGAGATTACGTACCGGGGACACGTTGTACTGGTTGCGTCTCTGGCACCTAGACTGGACCCTCAGCTCAGAAGGGAAGGAGGGAAAAGAGGAGAGCAGTAGTGATTGGGGATTCGATAGTTAGAGGGACAGATAAGAGGTTCTGTGGAAGAGATCGAGAATCCCGGAAGGTCTGTTGCTTCCCTGGTGCCAGCGTCCACGTTATCTTGGATCGAGTTCTCAGTTTTCTCAAGAGGGAAGTTGAACAGCCGGATGTCGTAGTCCATGTCGGGATCAATGACGTGGATAGGAAGAGTAAGGAGGTCCTGAAAGGTGAGTTAGGGAGTTCGGCGCGAAGTTAAAGGACAGGACCTCCAGGACAGCAATCTCAGGTTTGCTACCAGTGCCACCTGCTGGCCGGTTTAGAAATAGTAAGATAGCGCAGATCAGCACGTGGCTGAGACATGGTGGAGCGAGCTTCCAGGAGAAATGGTAGAGGCAGGTTCGGTATTTTCATTTAAAGAAAAAGTAGATAGGTATATGGACAGGAATGAAGGGTTATGGGCTGAGTGCGGGCCAGTGGGACTAGTTGAGTGTAAGCGTCGGCACGGACTAGAAGGGCCAAGATGGAGTTTGTAAAATGTGTGTAGGATAGTGTTTTTGCAGCAATACATAGAGGTACAAACTAGAGAAGGGACAGTGTTGGATCTTCTGTTAGGGAATTATATAGGTCAGGTGACGGATGTATGTGTTGGGGAGCACTTCGGATCCAGTGATCGCAAAGACATTTGTTTCAATATAATTATGGTGAAAGATAGGACTGGACCCAAGGTTGAAGTTTTTGATTGGAGAAAGGCTAACATCGAGGAGATGCAAAAGGATTTAGATGGAGTGGATTGAGACAATTTGTTTTATGGGAAGGGTATAATAGATAAATAGAGGTCATTTAAAGGTGACATTTTGAAGGTATGGAATCTTTATATTCCTCTTAGGTTGAAATCGAAGGTTAAAAGTTTGAGAGAGCCATGGCTTTCAGAGGATATTGGAAACTGTTCGGAAAAAGAGAGAGATCTACAATTAATATAGGCAGCATTGTGCAAATGAGGTGCTCGAGGAACATAAACAATATAAAAAGAATCTTAAGAAAGAAATTAGGAAAGCTAAAGAAGATACGATGTTGCTTTGGAAAGTAAGGTGAAAATGAATCCAAAGAGTTTCAACAGTTATATTAATAGGAAAAGGATAGTGAGGGATAAAATTGGTCCCTTCGAGAATTAGAGTGGTAAACTATGTGTGGAGCCAAAAGAGGTGGGGGAGATTTTCAACAATTTCTTTTCTTCGGTATTCACTAAGGAGAACAATATTGAATTGTGTAAGTAAGGGAAACAAGTAGGGAAGTTATGGAAACTATGATGATTAAAGAAGAGGAAGTATTGGCGCTATTAAGGAATATAAAAGTGTATAAGTCTCTGGGTCCTGACAGGATATTTGCTAGGACCTTGAGGGTGGTTAGTGTAGAAATACTAACGGGGTCTCTGACAGAAATATTTCAAATGTCATTAGAAACCTGAATGGTGCCGGAGGATTGGCGTATTGCTCATGTTATTCCACTGTTTAAAATGGGTTCTAAGAGTAAACCTGGCAATTATAGGCCTGTAAATCTGACGCCAGTGGTGGGTAAATTAATGGAAAGTATTCTTAGAGATGGTATATGTAAATATCTGAATAGACAGGGTCTGATTAGGAACAGTCAACATGGAAGGTCATGTTTGACAAAACTTATTTAATTTTTTGAAGCGGTTACTAGGAAAGTTGACAAGGGTAAAGCAGTGGATGTTGTCTATATGGACTTCAATAAGGTATTTGACAAGGTTCCGCATGTAAGGTTAGTTAGGAAGGTTCAATCGTTAGGTATTAATATTGAAGTTGTAAAATACATCCAACAGTGGCTGGATGGGAGATGCCAGAGAGTACTGGTGGATAAGTTTTTGTCAATTGGAGGCCGGTGACTCTTCTTGTGCCTCTGGGATCTGTACTGGGTCCAATGTTGTTTGTCACATACAGTAATGATCTGGATGATGGGGTGGCAAATTGGATCAGTAAGTATGTAGATGATACTAAGATAGGTGACGTTGTGGATAATGAAGTAGGTTTTTAAAGCTTGCAGAGAGATTTAGGCCAGTTAGAAGAGTGGGCTGAAAGATAGCAGATGGAGTTTAATGTTTATCAGTGTGAGGTGCTACATTTTGGTAGGAATATCAAAATAGGACATAGATGCTAAATGGTGGGGCATTGAAGAATGCAGTAGAACAGAGTGATCCAGGAATAATGGTGCAACGTTTCTTGAAGGTGGAATCCCATGTGGATGTGTTGGTGAAGAAAGCTTTCGGTATGCTGGCCTTTATAAATCAGCGTATTGAGTATAGGAGTTGGGATGTAAGGTTAAAATTGTACAAGGCATTGACAAGGCCAAATTTGGAGTATTGTGTGCAGTTCTGGTCACCGAATTATAGGAAAGATGTCAACAAAATAGAGAGAGTATAGAGAAGATTTACTAGATTGTTGAACAAGTTAGGTCTTTATTCTTTGGAGTATAGAAGTATGAGGGTGGACGATAGAAGCATTTAAAATTATGAGGGAAATAAACAGAGTTGACGTGGAAAGTCTTTTTCCATTGAGAGTAGGGGAGATTCAAACAAGAGGACATAGGTTGAGAGTTAGAAGGTTTGTAATCGTTGTACAGAGGGAGGAGTGGTTGGTATTTGATGAGCGATGTTAACGGTTGAATGGATGATGACATGACGCGAAATGAACTGGTGTGTGATGAGAGAGGAGACTCTATGGCAATGAATCAACAGTCAGCAGGGCTGGAAATGAAAATAGAAGTTGTCAGGATATTGAGGTTTGCAGGACAGGAGAAGAGATGAGAGGCCAGAGTGGAGATATGAGGAAGAGGGAAGGAATTAGTGTAAAATATCGGAGGTTAGAGGAGTCGGTGTTGATGCTATTAGATTAGATGTTACTTACACAGATTAAGAGGTGTAACTTACCAAAACTGAATGTGTTCTCATTATGGCACAATATAAGGCCATGGACAAACACGTCCCAAAGGGAGTCGGCAGATGGACTGAAACATTTGTCCTCTAAGAATTCTCGCTTTTTTTCTGCATAGAGCTGAGGCGCCTGATAAATTGTTAAAAATTGTTAATTGTTAATGATTAACAGTTTGCTTGTGGTCAGAATCTTCGTAAGTCTGGAAGTTCTATTATTTTAACTCTCTTCACTACATGCCATTTCTTCGTCTTTGATATTTTGTGATTTCGCATCAATTCTCATCCCAATTGGGATTTTACATCAATGACATCGAGTTTATTTTTACTCCAGCCCTTGGAAAACACGTCAGCCTTCTGTAGTATCGAATATTCAGTGTGCTGGAGCGAGTATAAATGAATGACCGTGGAGATTCATTAGCTCAACTTTTTCAGCGAGATCGCGGGCTGGTGGAAGACAGGTTGACTCTCACTCAGCATTTCTGAAACATTTAACGGTTTTACAAAGATACTTTACATGATTATTGCCATAATTGGTGTTCCTGGTAAGAATAAAGGCGAACGAACAGTTCTGGGTGTGCGGTCTGTGGGCTCGTTTACTTTAGTTGTCGACAGCGTTGTAAAACGGGTGTCTCAGTGAGTGCAGAGCAGACATTGTGACAAAACCTGGTGTTGGTTCAGAAGTTTACTTTCATTTCAATCCGTGGCCCCTGTTAAGAATAAACCGGCAGTTGAAACAGACGTAGATTGGAAGATGGGAGGCATGGATACATTTTGTGGATTCATGGCAAGCACTTTTGCTTTATCAATGCATCTCGCTTCTCGAATTAAACTCCAGTAATACAGCCCGTTCTGCATCCTTACGGGCTACTTGGTGTTATTCCGTATTCAAATATAAGGTTATTCTGCTGTCTTTGTGAAAAATTAATGTAAGTTTGAAAGGAATTCGGGAAGCAATCGCCGTCGAGGTTCTGGGGAGGAACGGTGGACATCACTTGTGTATCAGAATCCGAACTACTGGGAATTTCGAAACAGATAAGGGTCGTTGTGCGTTTTAGTGCACCAGGGTTTTAGTGTTTGCCTCCACGCCCTATTTTGTGAAGTGAAGAGGGAGTTCAGAGCCAACCCAGCAGTGTCCGCTGGAGGTCAGACCTTCACGCAACACTGTGCTCTCGAACAATAAACATCGAAGCATTTAGAATAATGCCGCAGTTCCTTGGAGCAAACCCGAGGGAGGGGAGGCAGATATTTTGAAGCAATTACATTATTCTTTCTTAAGAAATTGGATGGTTTAAGCATTCTCGTGTGAAATACTTGAAACTTCGGTGGGTCAGTCCGTATATTTAAAAACGAAAATGAGAATTTTCTCATCGGAGTCCTTGATGTAGTCTGCTGGATACGCGCCCAAGAATAGCAGCAGAATTTTAAAGAAGCGCGCCAAGCGGGACTTCTGGTGGCGTTTGAGAAACGGGGGAGTCGCAGAAGAGACTAAGGCATGAAATTGGGGGAAATAAATTTGATTCGAACTCTAAACTTTATAAATTGACGAAGCAGAGAGAGTGTTGCACCATGAACACCTGTCCAGCTGAACACATCAGAAGCTTTCTCAGATATGTTACCTACAAAAATGGACAACTGCTTCTGTCATTTTTACAAATCCGCTGAGCAAGATGGTGCTTCCTTGGTCTAATATATTTTCTAAACAGGGTCACCGACAACACTTGTTTTGTAGAGGAGGCCAAACATTTTAATTCCGATTGCTTTTCCCGTTCCGACATGTCGGTCGGTGCCCTTCTCCTGTACCAAGATGAGGAGCAAGAACTTATATACGGTCTTTGTAGCATCCAAACTAATGACGTTAATATAGATTTCGCCTTTCGTTTAAGAAGAAAATAAGAAACCTGCTTCTCCCCTCTTCTTCTATTCCCCACACTTTACCGCTTCTCACCTGCTTATCATTTCCCCCGGGACACCTTCCTCCGATATCTATCCTATGGCCGTTACTCCTGTCCTATCAGAATTCTTCGTCACCAGACCGTTATCTTTCCGACTAACCTGGCTTCATCTGTCACCTTCTAGTTATTTTACCCTCCATTCACCTTTCATAACCCCAGCCTCTTTCCCCTTCCCTTCCAGTCCATAACAAGACTCCCGGCCCGAAACTTCGAACTTTTATTCATATATATAAATAGGAGTTGTAGACCAGCTAGCTGCCGCAACATTTTGTGTGTGTTCTTTTACTGACAGTTGATTAGTTCATCAAAACCAGTCTCCTGCCTACTCAGAGTAACAGCTAGCTCCATTATCCATCTCTATCTTCAATAAACATAATGAGTTGGCTTCCAAGGTCCTCTTTGAAAACACATTCCACAGGTCCAACACTTCATGTCTCAAGAATCTTCATCCTGTCTGAGATTTAACGGACGAGGTTTTATTCCGAGGCTGTTCTGGCAGATTGGTTGTTCTTGCAGTATCCGGCAGATTTCGATAAGATCCGTCTTCATTATTCTTGCAGTCCACTCCCGACCTGATAATCCCATCTACCCGCATATCCAAGTCCCCATCATCACTGTAACATTCAATCAGTATTACCATCAGGTGTATCATTGCTGACATATGTATGCCGCCAAAATTGTTCTTTTGCGGCAACGATGCAGTGTAAGATACAAGGTTGCCCTCAGTTCCCCAAAACAAATAAATAGTTGAAAAGATGATATAGAAGTATTGTGCTTGAGTTTATTGTCCATTCAGAAGTCTGATGGAGGAGGGGACGAAACGGCTCTTAGCACTTCGATTGTGGATCTCTAACTGTTATCCGATGGTGGTAACGCGACGAGAGTATGTCCTGCATTGCGAGAATCCTTACTGATGGATGCTGCCTACGTCAGACAGTCTCTTGAAGATAACTGTGAATGCGGAAAATATTGTGCCGATGATGAAATATTGTAAATACTCAGTAAGTACATGCGATCCTTTCATTTACAGAATATCAGGATGTGCCCATGATGAAACCGGCTCAATAGACTCGGAGCAGTCTCGACGGGCCTAATGGACTACTTCGGCCCTTATATCTATGGTCTAACATTCTGTAAATACATGCGATTCTGTCATTTACAGATATCATGTCAGGACCCGTGATTAAACATGGTAAACACTGTTAATACTTGCGACCCCGTCATTTACGGATTATCTGTGTGTGATGAGTTCCGTGAAAACTCACTCGCCATACATCTGTGAATATTTGCAAGAATCTTTAGTGACGGACCAAATCTGCTCTGGCTGCTACTGAAGCAGGGACGTGGAGTTGCTGGCGTATCTTCCTCGAGAACGCGTCATCATATTGTTGGGCCCAGATAAACCATTTGAGATGCTTACGGCCAGGAACATAAAGTTGCTTACTCTTCCACAACAGACCCCTCTACGAGAACCGATGTATTCACTCTCCTTTCCCGAATCTGGAATGAATTCCTTGATCCTGCTGACTTTGTTAGTGAAGCTACTGATGTGACAGCATTCGAACTCCAGTCCGTGATTCGGCTGGGTATCAATAGGTGGGATTCGGGGGAGGGTGGGGGGCGGATCGTCTGGCCCTAAGAATCTGTTCTGCGCTACATCTCTAACATATTGAAAAAAAATCCTGCCTTCTTCCCGTAACTATCGACACCCTTACCAGTCGAGATAAAAGCAACAGCAGCTTTAACTATACTCAATGATTTGACATCAATAGTTTTATGTGGCAATGGATTCCACATTTTCAGCATCGCTGTACCAACGATCTGTAATTGTATTCCGAGGCTGAAGGAGAGGGGATCTGGAAGGAGTGAATAGAAGACGATGATATAAAGGGAAAGGGGAGGAGGAACAAAAGGAGTTAATGGACAGGTAAGGAGATGAGGCGAGAGACGGAAAAGGGAATGGGAATGGAAAAGGTGGGTAGGTAAAATAATGGAAGTTCGATAAATCGATGATCATGCCATCCGATTGGAGGCTATCCAGACGCAGTATTTGCTGCTCCTCCAAACTGAGTATGACCTCATCGCAGAAGCAGAGGAGGCCATGGACTGAAATATTCCTCTTTATATATTCCGACTGCAAGATCTATAACCGAGACAATTTGCAGAATGAAACAGAGAAGCACGATGACATTGTAGATTTGGTCCATCTTGATAAAGTCCATGGAGTTTAGGAATGGACAGTATCAAGAATAACAAACATAAAAGGGAGAGGTGAGACTGGGAGTGTTTCAACACAACATTCACTGACTTCTGCAATCGCCGTTCCTTCGTCTTTGAGATTTTGCAATTTCGTGTCAAGCTGTCCATACCTCATCACAATTGGGATTTTACTTGAATTGCGTCATGTTTATTTTTACCCCAGCTGTTGGAAAACACGTCAGCCTTGTGTAATATTGAATATTCAACGTGCAGAAGCGAGTATAAATGAATGACCGTGGAGATTCATCAGCTCAGAGTTTCTTCAGGCAGATCGCGGACAGCTGGAAGACAGGCTGAATCTCTCACAGCATGTGTCAAACATTGTACAGTCTGAGAAAAATATATTACATGTTCATCGCCGTTGTTGGCGTTCCAGATAAGAACAGGGGCGATCTTAGACTTGTAGTTCTGTGTGTTCAGTTGCTGACAGTGTTGTGATGCCGGTGAGTGCGATGCAGACTTTGTGACAAAAACCTGTGCTCGGTCAGAAGTTCCCTTGCCGTTTACAGAAGCGACCGGCAGTTGAAGCAGATGTACAGTCGAGAATCGGAGAGATGGATTCATTTTGTGGATTAATGGCAGGCGGTTTTAATGTATAAATGCAAAGCCGCTCTCACAGTAAACTCCGATAATCCAGCGCGCTCGCCACCTTTTACGTGCTGCTTGCTTTTATTCCGTATCAATAGAGCAACGTGTTTTCATGGTATTCCGCTGTATTCCAATAAATTACCGCAAATTTGAAGGGGGCGCGGTCAACGAATCGCCTTTGAGATTCAGTGGAGAGTGGTGGACATGATCGGTAACTTAGACTCACAACGACCATGAAGTCAAATTCGTCTATTCGTTCTAGTGTACCAGGATTTATGTCCAGGTCCTATTATCCATGGTGAAGCGGGAGTTAAGAGCCGACCCAGCGGTGCCCGTTGGAGATCATACGACACATGGTTATCTCGATACTCCGCTCTGGAACAAAAAGCATCGGAGCATTCTGAAAAAAATGTCGCTGTAATTTCTAGCATCCCCTAAAGAGGCAGATGCCTTGAAGTACCTATGATGTGCAAAATATTTTTTAAAAGTTCGGCAGGTCGGTCATAATCGTTATAAAATATAATTGGAACTTTATGATCGGATTCCTTGACATAGTGTCAAAGAAACCCGGCCAAAGGTGGTTACAGAATTTAAAAGACGGGACCCAAGCGGAGCCCTTGTTGGCGGGTGACAAACGAGGAGTCTAGGAGTGCGCGATTTGTTTTGAACTTTGTAAATGGACCGAAGCGGAAGGAGCGGGACTTCGCTGTAGGGTGAAAGCTGCCGGAACATCGGTGACAAGAACGCGGCAATCACCACATCTAAAAAATTTGAAGAGGTCCAAAACCTGACGGAGGAAATTTATATTGTTTTCCCTAAAGCGCCCTCGACAGTCATTTGACAATGTCTCCTTCCCAGACTCTGCTCCTCTCCCAGTACAGAATACCACCCCGTTCCATCCAGCATGCATTCGCGTGAGGCATTTGCGACTCCCCCTTTACACCTTTTAAACCTCCAGAAATTAGTTGCCTGCAAAGTGTGATGGTTCTCAATTTCCAAATTATCTACGCCGTGAGACTCGAGGAGCGACGAGACAGTAAATCGCTCGTTGTTTTTGCTGTTCCCACAGTGAATTTAATGGCGATTGTGATCCTTTCCTGGGGAAAGTGCGGCCTCTCCACCTGCACGACTCGATACCTGGTAGCCATGGCAACGGCGGATCTGTTAACCATCATCTTTCGCGTCATATTGTGGCGGATCAATTATTACTACTTCCCCGGGACATTCCTGGACATCACCCCCGTGTGCAGTGTGATCTCTGCTCTGGTGACGGCAGCCAGACTGTTCTGTCTGGATCACTATCACTTATTTATATATCAGCCTGCGAACGTGATTGACAATATACACTGGTCCTGAATGCCAAAGCCAGGCGTCTATACTCATCACGGTTGGGTGGAATATAGATGGTTTTCTGCGTTTATAACGCCATTACTCCCGTTCGTGTTAATACGACTCTTCAACGCTCTGACAGTCAGACACGTTTTAGTGACTAGTCGCGTCCGTAAGGGGCTGAGGGGTCAGAGCAAAGCGGAGATCCGCAGTGACCCTGAGATGGAGAGCAGAAGGAGGTCTGTGATCTTACTTCTCACCATCTCCGGAAGCTTCATCATTCTGTGGGCAGTGACAGTTGCCGAATTCCTTTATTGCACCATTGCTGGATTGAGTCAAAATCATTATAACGATTGGGAGATCGTATTTGGACACTCCGGGGAGATGCTGCTGATCTTAAGTTGCTGCACAAACACTTTTATTTATGGGGTAACTCAGTCCAAGTTCAGAGAGCAGTTCATCAGCACAGCGAAATATCCGCTCACGTCAATTTTTCAATTAATTAATAAGCAAAATATATAGTTCTTTTTAGAGTTAGTTGCCGTGTTTTACATTTTGAGACTACAGAACGGTCTGTCATCGGAGAACGAGGCAGCAACGAAATTAAAACTGATTTAGAGCACAAAAGCGACACAGCACGTGAACGGCAGACGCGGCTTCCACCTCTTCCCAAATATCATACTCTCCTACCTGTTTCACACAGTTTCCGCTCTCGTCACCGCTGCAACCCTTTCGACAATGAATCCCGCACTCCCGCGTAAATGCTCATCGGCTCAAAGACTTTGTTTCTCGGTACCAGAGAGGAAACAAAACACCTGGCCGAAGTTCTGCCGTCACGAGGAGGTCGGGCCGAATTCACATTGAGCGTCCCGTAGTTTAGATCGGACGTGGTCCAATAGAGAGCAGACAATCGGTGCAGAAGTAGACTATTCGGCCCTTCGAGCCTGCACCGCCATGCTGTCATGTTGTCCATGCTGTCAGTCAGTAGGCGCGCCTCAAAGAGAGTTAACTGATTGCATCCAACATCATCACGTCTGTCAACATGCTATGAGTAAACAACGTGTATGTAGATCCTTTATTAAACAGTCACGTTTACTTGTGTCCTATGAGTTAGTATCAATGCTGTGTTGTATTCAACTGCACAGAGAGCAAATGTAGATCTGGATATATCTCCTTAATTTATTTAATTTTCCTGACCGTTCCAAATTACTGATAAAATAGCTGGCCTCATTTGCCTAACAACACAGCCCATTATTCAAAAATGAACTGCTACCGATGTCTTCTTCAAACTTTACAGTTGTCTGCCGTCATTTGCTAAAATGACATTTGCGAGTTCCTTCCTTATGCCACTGAAATTTGGGTTTGCACCTTTTAGATCGTTGACTTGAATGTCTGTTCTATCTTTTCTATCTAACAACCTGGGAGCCGGCAGAGCGCTGTCAGTGGTCCCAAACGCTTCCACAGTGACACGTAAGAGACGTGGACAGTCACATTTCTGTCTAACAACCCGGGAGCCGGCAGAGCGCTGGTCAGTGGTCCCAAACGCTTCCACAGTGACACGTAAGAGACTTGGACAGTCACATTTCTGGAGACACGTCACAAGGTTTACCCAACCTGACCCGTCGACACATGCAGTCCATGCTAGCAATATTCCGGAGAATAAATACACCACGGATTACACACAACTAATATTTGTATACCTAGCTCTGACTTCCCGACATATTTCCAGCTCTACTTCCTGCTAACGACTGGGTGTACTGTTGTGTTTTCCCATCATTGTGATCTCCTTGAATTTTTTCCGTCATTTATCCTGTATTTTTGATAACTGTATGTGTTAATCACCTTCTCTTGTATTGCTACAATAAACCCTACTGTTTATGGGAAGAGGTCTCCAACTCCGAGCCAGGCGTGTGAAGTTTCCTTGTCAACATCTAGTTTGCTCAGATCGTGGGGATGTCTTCCATGGAGGGTCATACTCTTCCATTGGTTAACGTTTTCTTCCATTGCGATAATTTAGTCCTTTCCGCTGGGCTGTGTTGTGTTCTTTTTTTTTAATCAGAATTGCCCATACTCGCGTGATGTGCTGAAATCTGTTTTCCTTGGTAAAAATGTACCCTTAGAAGTTTGATCTGACTGTTGTGTAGATTTTCAATGTCTCTTGATTTAGTTTTACTGATGAAGGAGCATATAACCTCAAATCCATGTATCGAAAGTAGATCTCTGTATAGCTCATTTCGTTGTTTCTGATGTGATGCCAAATATTCGTCCTATTCAGTAAATTAGAGAGTGGGTTTAAAGCTAGACAGAGCCATTGTAGACTTGGAGAGTTGTCTTCGAAAATGACTCTGTTTATTTTGATAGCAGCGGTTGTTCCTTTTTGGTTGTTAATACGTTGGGTGATTATAGAACGCAAAGCTTCATCAGATGTTGAAGAAATTTCACAAGTATTGGATGTAGTTTATATATATCAAGAACTTCTCTTAACCATGTGTGTGGGACAGAGTCAAATGTTTATGGTAGTCAATATAGCAACATGGAAGGTATCTGCTTTCCCCCGGCTTGATTTAGAGTTATGGAGTCTATCATCAGTTGTTCTTTACATCATTTCATACCCCCTACGGCATCCGTTCTAATCTTCGGTAAGTATATTGTGGTCACCTAGGTGAGAGGTCATTAGTTGTGAGATACGTAATGTTACAATTTTATGCGTGGTATTATTATTGTTATTGTTATTATTATTATTATTATTATTATTATTATTATTATTATTATTATTATTATTATTATTATTATTATTATTATTATTATTATTTGTTTTCTTTTTGAATTTGCATAGTTTGTTGTTTTGGGCACACTGTTTGTCCTGTTTGCACGGTTACTAGACTGATTATGTCAGAAAGAAAATTATTCTCAGGTTGCATGTATATGGTAACGTATTGTTACTTTGAAAATAAATTTACTCTGAACTTTGAATGTGATCATCCCCGATTAAACTGATCTGAGGGGACCGGCTGGTCTTTCTTTCTGTGGCGATGTCCTCCTGTGAACTATAGTGATGTTCTCCACATTCAATCGTGCAAATCTCTTCGTCTGCTAATTTCATCTTCATCAGAGCATTCACGGCCTGGAAGCCTGATGAGCGAGTCGTACCCATCCATCAACCAAGTATCCAACCTAGTTACCATTCGCAACCACCTGCAGGTCAGGGGATTCACTGGTCACACTGCCTCACTGAGGAAGAAAATAACTTCAGTAGTTTTAAAAATAATCCCGTGCTTTCCTCACGTATAGGACGCATAAACCCTTCTGGGTAATCAAGCGGGGTACAGGTATCGATTATGAACGACGTTTCAATGAAAACTTCTACCATCTTCTTCAAGGATAATGCTTGGACATGTTTAGCCCGTTGATATTTTTACCCCTGTATTCCGGCCCTCCTTATTGGTTAATCCTCATCAAATCAGTTTTCCGTTCTGCCACCTTGTTTACAATCGAATTCCAGTCCCGGTTTCGCTTTTGTTGAACAACTTTTCCTCCAGTTTTATTTCAATGGCTTCCTTTACCATGCCGAACCAAAAGCCATTGGGGCGGCACAGTAGTTTTGTGCTGTCGAAGTCAATCCTATGGCTAATGGAAATGCAATACTCTCCCACCACCGATTTCTCTAGGTAACACAAACGGACACACATTCTGTACACCTTGATAAGCGTTTCCACCGTGCATCCCGTCTGGCCGACACATGGAATCCTGTAAAATCCAGTCGATCAGAGTCCCAACTCACCTTTGACCTGCATAGGCTGTGCCTCGACTTTCCTTGTAGTTTTGTGGGTGGTATTAATAGGGTATTTCTTCAGGATCCTGGGGATTCTTCCAGAAACCGTGGACATATTGGAGAGACAAGCATTAGCGATGGGGTTAACCTCGTTGGTTGGTTTCCTTGTTTTTTTCTGACATCCTCTTCAAGGGTCCGCTTAATTTCCTTCAACCTGTAACCATTCTGTAGGATTGACGTGCATCAACGTCTTATTTCCTCGGGGAGACCCTCCGGGTCCGAAGTAGTAGAAACAGTCGCTCTACGTTCGGACACGTAATCCTGGCTGGTATTGTTGAGGGCTGGAGAAGAAGGAATCTGACAGGAGAGGGGAGTGGATCAGGGGAGAACGGAAAAAAGAAGCGGCAACAGGGAGAGATGGTAGGCAAGCAAGGAGCAGACTAAGAGGCCAGAGTGGGGAAATGATGAAGAGGGATAGCGGAGTGGAAAAAAAACCGAACGTTTGACATATCCATATTCATGTCATAAGATTAGAAGTTACCTAGGCGGAATATAAGGCGTTAATCCCCACCCCCCCCCCCCCCAGCCTGAGAGTAACTCCATCGTGGCAGAAAGGGCGGTCACGGATCGACACGTCGGTCCGGGAATGGGGATAGGAAATGAAAGGAATGGCCGCCGGGAAATACCGCTTTTGTTGATGGAGCTGAGGAGCTCGAAGAAGCGTAAATCAACTTAAAGAAATGTCTCGGCCAGGAATGTCGACAGATTATACATTTCCAAAGATGCAGCCTAATCCGTTGAGTTCCTCCAGCATTTTTTATGTTTTGTAATTAATTTGATTAACGGATTGCATGCGTTCAGTATCTTCTGAAGCCTGGATATGATATTAGTTTAAGGCTGTTCACCATATTACAGGAACGTACAAACAACGTATTATTTATTTTATATTCCCAGAGTGAAACAGAGCTGATCAAAAACAGTATGGCTTTCGCATATGTTGACAAAGGCTACAGAGTCCAAAAATGGACAAGATCAACAATTACAATCATGAAACCGAGAGGCGAGACTGAAAGTGTTTCACAACAACGTTCAGTGACTTCTCCAATCGTCATTTCTTCATCTTTGAGATGTTGCAATTTCCCATCAAACTCTCCATACCTCATCCCAATTGGGATTTTACTTGAATTACATCATGTTTATTTTCACCCCAGGTGTTGGAAGACGCGTCAGCCTTGTGCAGTATTGAATATTCAATGTGCTGGAGCAAGTATAAATGAATGACCGTGGAGATTCATCAGCTCAGAGTTTCTTCAGCGAGATCGCGGGCAGCTGGAAGACAGGCTGAATCTCACGCAGCATGCTAGAAACATTTTACCGTGTGAGAAAGATATATTTCATGATCATTGCCGTTATTGGCGTTCCTGGTAAGAACATCGGCGAACTAACATTTGCTGTTCTGAGTGCGCTGTCTTTAGACTCGTTCAGTTCCCGACAGCGTTGTGAGGCCGGTGTATCAGTGAGTGCGGTGCAGACATTGTGACAAAACTCTGTGTTCGTTCAGAGTTCCCTTGCAGTTTAATTGGCTGAAAGTAAACCGGCAGTTGAAACAGATGGAGAGCGCAAGCTCAGAGAGATAGATTCATCGTGTGAATTCATGGCAGATAGTGTTGATTTATCAATGCAAAGACGCTGCCAAAGCCACCTCCGATGATCCAGCGCGCTCGGTACCTTTACGGTCTGCGTGGTGCTATTCCGCATCAGGAACGCAACGGACTTTAAATTCAGGTTTAAAGGTATTGCACGATGCTTTACGAAATTGCTGCAAGTTTGGATGGAAAGTGGGAAGTGAAACCCTGATGAGATTCAGGGTATAGAAATCCCTTGCTAGTTAGACTCCGAACCATCGCGAGTTCCGAAAATGGAAATAAGTGGATGTGTGCGTTTTATTGTGTCTGGGTTTGTTTCCACGCCCTGTGTTGTGAAATGAAGAGAGAGTTAAGAGGGAGCCCACTGTTGTGCGTTGAAGGTCAGAAGGGGTACAGGCGATACTCCTCTCTGGAGCAATGTGTCGAAGCATTCAGAATAATGTTGGAACAGTTTGGAACAACCACAAAAGAGGCAGGTGCTTTGACGGACCTGCATCGTTTTTGATGATCTAAGCACTAACCTGCAAAATATCTGAAAAGTTCAGCGAATCAGGCAGAATCTTTAAAGCGAAGTTTTGGAGCTTTCTCATCGGGTACCTTGGTATGGTGTGGATAAAAAAAAAACGTACAAGAGCATCTGCAAAATTTCTAAGTGGCGAATTATGCGGGAACAGGTGGGCTGGTGACAAGCGGGCAATCCAGGTGGAGGCAAAGACTGGCGAACGGCGGAAGCAAATTTGCTTTGCACTTTCTAATGGACTCAGGCGGAGGGAAAGCGGCTTCGCTGTATGGGGAGAAGGGCCAACCATAGCCTGGACACGACCTTAATTTAATTCCTGACGAAGGGTCTCGGCCCGAAACGTCGACATCGCTTCTCCCTATAGATGCTGCCTAGCCTGCTGTGTTCCACCAGCATTTTGTCTGTGTTGTTACCTTAATTTAATGTTCTTCACTGTATTGCAGGATGATACAAACAGCATATTATTTTTATATATATTTTTATTGCTGTGATTTAAAACCGAGACCATTTCCAGAGTAAAACAGAGTATCCTAATGACAGTGCATCTTCGGTCTATGCTAACAAAGTCTATGCAGCCTAGGAATAGATGAGATCAACAATAACAATCATGAAACCGAGAGGTGAGCCCGAGAGAGGTTCACAACAACATTCATTGACTTCTCCAATTGTCATTTCTTCATCTTTGAGATTTTGCAATTTCGTGTCAAGCTATCCATACCTCATCACAACTAGGATTTTACTTGAATGACATCATGTGTATTTTTACCCCAGCTGTTGGAAGACACGTCAGCCTTGTGTAGTATTGGATATTCAGTGTGCTGGAGCGAGTATAAATGATTGACCGTGGAGATTCATCAGCTCAGAGTTTCTTCAGCGAGATCGCGGGCAGCTGGAAGACAGGCTGAATCACACACAGCATGCTTGACACATTTTACCGTGTGAGAAAGATATGGTACATGGTCATTGCCGTTATCGGTGTTCCCGGTTATAACAGAGGCGAAGTAAGGTTTGTAATTCTTTGGACTCGTTCTGTTACCGACAGCGCTGTGATGCCGGTGTCAAAGCTCCGTGTTCGAGATTTCTTACAGCTTAATCAGTGGCCTCGATTGAAAATAAACCGGACGTTGAAACAGACGGAGAATGGAAGGTCGGGTGCATGGATACATTTTGCAGATTCATGGCGGGCAGTTTGGATTTGTCAAAGCAAAGCCGCTGTGAAGGTAAACTCTGCTCTTGCCAACTTTGCGGGATACATGGTTTTACGCCGTAGAAATGGCGGAACATTCACATTTAAAAGTATCGTGCTCTGTTTTAGGAAATTGATACAAGTTTGAAGGGAATGCAGGAAGCGAAACCCTGGTGACTCTAGACATCAGTTGCGTGCGAGACTCTGAACCATCGGGAGTTTTGAAAATACAAAGAAGGAAATACATGAGCACTAGTGGACCAGGTGTTGCTTCCGCGCCCCATTAGACATGAGGTGAAGAGGAGTTAAGCGCCAACATGGCTTTGTCCTTTAGTGGGCAGACGGGGTAAGGTACATGCGATCCTCCGCTCTGGAAAAATAAGCGCCGAAGCAATTAGAATAATGCTGCAGTAATTTGGAGAAGCCCCTAAAAGAGGCAGATGTTCTGAAGTAATTTCACTGCCTTTCATTTGGAAATTGGATGGTTTAGGCACTAACGTGCACAATACCTGAAGCGATCAGCAGGTCAGGCAGAATCTTTAAACACGAAATTGAGAGCTTTCTGATCGGAAACTTTGACTAACTGTGAAGGAACCCCGGACAAGAGTAGCCCACCCAGTGGGGAGGGGGTGACAAATGGGCAGCCGAGGAGGAGTCGAAGTCTTGCAACGGGGGAAATAGATTTGATTTGAAATTTGAACTTTGTTAGTGAGCGGGCCTTCGTTGTACGGGAGAGTGCCAGAACATAGGTGCCGGGAACGCGGCAATCACCATTGCTGTGGAAGTTGCGGAGGTATCCTGGTTTTACATATCTGTGGAAAACCTGATGGTGGGAGATTTATATTGATTTTCTCAAAGCACCCTCGGTGATCAGTTGATAATTCCTCCTTCCCAAACTCTGCTCTTCTTCCACTAAAGAGTACCATGCATTTTCACCCAGCAGACACGCGTTTACGGCAGCTGCACCTCCCGTTTTACACCTTTTAAACCTCCAGAAATGAGTTGTCTGCAAAGATTAACTGTTCTCAGTTTCCAGCTTATATCTGTTCTGAAACCCACGGGACAACGAGACAGTAATTCAGTCATTCTTTCTTGTTGTTCCCCCAGTGAATTTAGTGGCGATTGCGATCCTGTCCCGGGGAAAGTGCGGACTCTCCACTTGTACCACGCGCTACCTGGTGGCCATGGCGACGGCGGATCTACTAACCATCATCTTTGCGGTCATATTTTGGCGAGTCAGTTATTATTACTTCCCCGGAACTTTCCTGGACATCACTCCCGTGTGTACTATGATCTCTGTCCTGGGAGAGGCAGCCACAGACTGTTCTGTCTGGTTCACCGTCATGTTTACATTTGATCGGTTTGTCGCCATCTGTTGTCAGAAGCGGAAAACAAAGTATTGCACCGGGAAAACTGCGGCTGTGGTTCTGACAACAACCGGCGTTCTGCTCTGTTTTGAAAATGTGCCCTACTTATTTAAATATCGTCCTGTGAAAGTGATTGTCAATATCCCCTGGGACTGTATTCCAAAGCCCGGGTCATTTACGGATCCTGGATGGGTGGGCTACAGATGGCTTTCTAAACTTCTAACGCCATTACTCCCGTTCGTGTTAATACTACTGCTCAACGCTCTGACAGTCAGACACATTTTAGTGACGAGTCGCGTCCGTAAGGGGCTGAGGGGACAGAGCAAGGCGGAGAACCGCAGTGACCCGGAGATGGAGAGCAGGAGGAGGTCTGTGATCTTACTTCTCACCATCTCCGGGAGCTTCATCATCTTGTGGTCGGTAAATGTTGTCGAATTCCTTTATTATATAATTGCTGGGTTGGATCAGAATCATTACAATGATTCGGAATACATATTTCAACACACCGGATACATGCTGATGATATTAAGTTGTTGCACAAACACGTTTATTTACGGGGTAACTCAGTTCAAGTTCAGAGAGCAGTTCATCAGCGCAGCGAAATATCCGCTCACGTCAATTAATCAACTAATTACTAAACAAAATATCTAAGCTCTTCTCAGAGTCGGTCGCAGTGTTTTCCATATTGACACAACTGAACCGGCTGTCATCGGGCAACGTGGTGGTGCTGAGAATAAAACTGGTTTAGAGCCCGAGAGGCACAGCACGGGATCAGACCCTTCGGATCCCGCAACTCGCGTACCCCACCTCCCAACTAAAATTAATCTCATCCTACCTTACATATTTTTCACCACATTCCCGCTCTCGTCACAGCCCCGCCCCTTTGGATAATGAGAGAGCGGGTTTGGATCAGAGGATATTAAAGACCAAGTCGGCCGAAATGCAACTCATTCGTTACTTTAGTCGTTTGCAGAAGAGTGAAATGAAAGCAAGAAAATGAACGGTCCACACGAATTTACAGTAAACCTTGCGCTTGTCCTTTGCATTAGATAAACCTTTTATGGAGAAATGTTTAACACAACAGATCTCGTGCATTCTGCTTATAATTGTGCTGATTTCTGTGGAAAAACCCAATGCCTACTCTGCTTCATGGAGAGAATGTCCCCTCACTTCCGGATTTCTAATGATATTCCACCCGAATAAACTGCATGTTGAATCTCCACTGCACTCACTCCAGTACAATCGTATATTTATTGTGATTCTTTTTCTCAGTTAAAGCTGGTAAACTTCAGATATCAACAGAGATAATCACACTCATTTCTCAATTGTTACAAACGGCGGGGGAGACGGGGGTAGAGAGAGAGAGACGTGCCGACGAGAGACTGCGGACAGAGATGGTAGGGGCTTAGCTGGGGGGAGATGAAGGCTGGGGGGAGAGAGTCTCGTAGGGGACAGTGACGCGGGTAGAAAGAGAGACTCGTGGGAGCGAGATACCGGGGTTGGGGAGTGAATCGGATGAGTGCCTAGGGCAGAAAGTGTTTTAGAGACTGATGGTGGGGTGGTGGGCGTGAAGAGATTGGGGATACAGAGAGTCGGAACATAAAAAGACTGGGTAAGGAAATAGACACTGAGGTTTGAGAGAGCGACTGGGATGAGGTGGGTGGTGTGAGTTAGAGAACAGGCTGTACATATGTACAACGAGCAGCTAGAGGGCATTCCTTCTCGTGGGGCATTTTGGGATTGCAGTGCATCCATTCTAAAATCCTTCTGAAACATCCAACTGTTACCGCTTCGCAGACCTATCCCATACCGTCTCTTTTACCCCACTCCTTCCCACATCGATTCCGCGATATCCCTTTCTCCAACCCGTTTTCGCGACTGTCAATCGGCCTTTCTCAGTCTGTGCTGTCCTCTCTCACTCCCCCGTCGCTGTGACCACATCCCCCGCCTCATGATACCCATGCGCGGATTAGTCTGGTTAAACACTTGTACCGAGTCGTGTTAGTACTGGGACACACTGGGCAATTAACAATGAGGTTGCTACGAACCGAACCCACCGAGAGGAAAAACATGGACTCTCGAAAGCCCGCGCCAATACAGCACATCCGACTCGCAAGAGGGCCAAATCGATACTGCTGTTCCAGCAGCCTCCATTTATAATCAGGGAACACACACTTATCCCACAGACACGTGTCAGTCTCCAAACTCATTGCCCCACTCTTCACACTTTCCCACAACCTCCCCACAGCTCGTGTAAATCCTCGAACTCATCACACTGTCCCTCTCTCTCGCCACAGTCCGTGTTAGTTCCCGAACTAATCACACTTTCCCACTCTCTCCCCACAGCTCGTGTAAACCCTCGAACTCATCACACTGTCCCTCTCTCTCGCCACAGTCCGTGTCAGTCTCCAAAGTAATCACTCTGTCCCACTCTCTCGCCACAGCCTGTGTCAACCCCAGATTAATCCCACGGCCCCGTTCTCTTTCCACAGGCCCACGTCAGTCCCCAAATTAATTCCATTGCCCCCCTCTCTCTGCAGTCCGATTCAGTCTTCGAACTAATTACTCTGCCCCACTCTCTTCACGCAGCCCGTGTCTGTCCCTGGACTGATCCCACGGTCCCGTTCTCTTCCGACAGGAGTACGACTGTCCCCAAACTAATTCCACTGCCCCTCTCTCTTCCCACGAAGCAGACTGTCCCTCTACCGCCAACAGACAGCGTCAGACCTCGAAACATACGGTCCCTCTATCTACCCACAGACCGCTTCAGCCTCGAACCATTATCTCCACACAGCTCTGTCTCAGTTTCTAAAGCAATGAGTTGAGGGAAGTGCAATTGCAGTGGCATGCAAAAGTCTAGGCACCCCGGGACAACATTTCTGTTACTGTGAATAGCTAAGCGAGTAGAAGATGACCTGCTTCGAACAGACATAAAGTTAAAGTTGACACATATCTTTGGATTTCGGCACCCTGGATGGTGGTGATAATAAACCGGATTCTGATTCTGACTCTGGTCAGCACTCACGAAAACCCCGCTACACTTTGTGAATATCCCAGCACTACTCACCCAGGGACAATAATCACCACACACCTCAATATTGACCCCGATCTGCCGTTCAGTGCCCATCCAATGAAATTAATCCCATAACCCACGACCCATTAATTTATCACTGCAACGACTGTCTAGTCACAGTGTAAGCCCCTTCTTGTATGCCATTCAATTCAGACCATGTAATAAATACATGAGTATTTCGTTACGAACAATCATATATGTTATATTTCCAATTAAAGCGCCGGACAGTTCGTCAAATATGTTAATCCGACACCTACCTCACTGTCAACAACGCTACCAATTTTGTGCATCTGCAAAACAATTGCATTGTTGGTACAAATGTAATGAATGCAGATGCTCTGTCGGTTACACCAGTCCGAGGAGCGTGTGAACGGTGATTGAATTACTTTGCCTCAGACCAGTGCCAACCTTGACTGGAGCTGGTTTACCACGTGACGGGCTGTACCAACGCTGGAAGAACACAGCCGGTCCGGCAGCGTCTATGCAACTGAATCGGCCCTTGATGTTTCGGGCCCAAACCTACAAGAGAACTGAAGAGAAATGCAGGACGATGTCAGAATAGGAATGTTTGGGAGAGCTAGAGGAGGACAAGCCGGAAGATTATAGGTGAAGCCCGGTGGTTGGAGAAAGGTGATCAAATAAGAGGCTGGAAGGTGATTGGCCGAAATTGCAGAGTGCTTGTGAAGGAAGATTCTGATAGGACAGAAGAGTGGATCATGCGAGAAAGGGAATGAGTAGGGGCATCAGCAGGAGGGGTGATAGACGGATGAGGAGAAGAGTAAGAGTCCAGAGTGGAGAAATGTAGAAGAGGGAAGGGAGAAATTTCGGAAGATGGAGATATCCATGTCCATGCCATAAGATTGGAGGTTACTTTGAGGGAATAAGAGGTGTTCCTCCTCCAGTGTGAGAGTGGCCGTATCGAGGCAGAATAGGGGGCTATAGATATGTCAGACAGGGAATGGGGATAGAAAGGAAACGGTTGGCTACTGGAATAGTTTGTCGTTGGAGCTGAGGTGCTCCAAGACGCGTTCATTAATTAGAAAAAGGGTCTCGGCCAGAGTGATGACTGTTCATATATTTCCTCAGATGCTGCCTGACCTGTTCACTTCCTCCAGCATTCTGTGTCTGTGTTGTAATTCATTTGATGAACGGTTTGGTGCGTTGACTATCTTTGTAAGCCTGGATGCGATATTAGTTTAAGGCCATTCACTATATACAGGGACATACAAACAACTTAATCTGTTTTATGTAATACTATTGTAATATCTATCACCGAAACAATTCTCAGAGTGAAACAGATCAGCCAATGACAATACAGCCGCATGTCAACAAACCCACACAGAACATCAGTAAAACACACAACGACGCAGGATAGACATAGTTTAACATTGGACTCCGCAGTCCACCGATATCATCTGCAGTCTGTCTCCCGACGCCCGCTAGACGACCGACTCCTACCAGGCGAATCCATGGCTTTGAGACCCAGTCATCCCATTTACAAAGCAGAACGAGACATATATATTCCAGACCCACTCTGACTGAGTTCAACTTGAAATTTCATAGGGAGGAAGTAAAGTCTGCTGTAGCAGTGTTTCAGTGGAGTAAGGGGAATTACTGTGGTAAGTGAGAGAAGTTGACCAAAGTGAATTGGAAGGAGCTGCTGGCAGGGATGTCAGCAGAGCAGCAATGGCGTGCAGAGAGCGAGAGAGACTGGGGAGGGGGATGATGAGTCAGTGACACGAGAGGGTGAGAGACTGGTGCTATGGAGAGAGAAACGGAGGAGTGGAGGTGCCTATCCACATCCGGACAGAAAACGCCCCTGACCTCCTGCCTCTGTCCCAGGCGGTCAGGGTTCAGAAGGCGCGGGAGCATCCCGGGAATGTGTTCAGAGTGGCCTCGCTTGCGAGGTGTTTCGGTCGATTGGTCCTGAGGCCGTAGAGGCTGTGGGAAGGTGAGGGAGGTTGGAGAATTACCTCACCTCCGTGATCCATGGGGGAGAGCTGGCACGGTAGGTGGATGATCAGAAGTCCCGGCACTCGTGGGTTTGGCGGTGCTCCTGGGCTCGGGAATTCCGTAGCCTGGAGGCCAAAGGAAGGCTGGAGTGAAAGCATGGGAATGCGGGATTACGCCATTAGGGGCAGCTACTGGATGGAGGGATGTGGCGGGGGAGATCGATTTGTCATTTTAACTATTTATGGAACAACACAAACCGGACACTTGTGAAAAATACAGTAAAATTCGTATTTTAATGTGCTTCATTCTGTACTGGCACCCACCTTTCGTAAACGGGGACACACACTAATCCCAGAGGCCTGTGCCAGTATCAAAATAATGCCACCATCTCGCTGTCTCCCCAGCCTCGTGTCACCCCAACCTAACCCCACTGCCCCGTGACGTCCCAGCTTATTTCCCAGAGCCCTGTGTCAGCCCTTAAAGTAATCCCGCTGCCCCGCTCTCTCTCCACACTATGGTGTCAGATCCGAAACGAATCCCGTTACCGATCTCTCCCCGCGAACCTGTGTCGGTGCCCGAACTAGCCACACTGTCTGCTATCTCCTCACAGGCCCGAAGTTTCCAAAGTAGCGAATTGGCTAAATGTAATTGTGATGCTTTAGACTGGAATCTCAGAGATAAAACCGGTAATGGATGCACCCTGGAAAATTGTACAACGGAAATGAGGAGGTATTTTAGACAGTACTTGCAAAGAGTTTTGGATAGGTAAAGGAACCATGTTTGACAGAGATATGGATCATCTAGTCAAGAGGAAGAAAGCAGCTGACCAGGTTTAGAAAGCTAGGATCGGACTCGGCTGTAGAGTTACAAGGCAGCCAGGGACGAACTGAAGAATGGAATTAGGAGAACTTGAAACCTCTACAGAAGGCCTACAGCAGGATTAATGAAAGCCCCGCGACATTTTAGGTGTGTGTGAAGAAGAGGGTGACTAGAGTGAGAGTAGGACCGGTCGGGGATAGAGATGAAACATATGGGTGGAGCTGGTGGAGGTGGGATAGGTCTTGCATGAGGACGTCACTGCAATTTTCACCAGTGAGAGATCCTGACGTTTGGGAGGAGAGTTTTAAACGGGCTTATGTGCAAAGACAGGACGAGAATAGAAAAAAAAATGGATGTACAGGAATTTTTGAAAAACATTCGGATAGATGAGTCCTCTTGTGAAGTTACGAGAAACCCCAGGTTACGGTGGGAAGCGGAGGACGAGATTGCTGCGCCCTTGGCGATTACCTTTGCGTTATCACTTGTAGTATCAGGGGATTGGAAATGGAAATATTATCCCTTTGCTCAGGAAAGGGAGTAAGGATACCCTTGTAAATTATAGCCCAGTGAATCCTTCATCAGTGATGGGCAAATTATTGGAGAACATTCATAGAAACCGAATTTCCGAGGTTTGGGAGACCCTGATTTGGGAGAGTCGGAATGGCTTTGGGAGAGGCAGGTCATGCCTCACGTGCCTGGTTCAGTTCTGTGAGGATGTGACAAAGCACATTGGTAAAGGTAGAGAAGTTGATCTGGTATAAATAGATTTTAATAAAGCATTTGTTACGGTTAACCGTGGTAGGACCGTTCATAGCGGCAGAAGGCTTGGTATCCAAGGAGAAGTGGCTGGTGGATTCAGGACTGACGCCCATAGAAGGGAGACTGTAGTTGTGGATGGAGCGTTTTCTCCCTGGATGTCGGTGACCAGTGATGTCCTGCACGGATCAGTTTGAGACCCCCGGCTTTTGTGTTTTTATGAATGATTTGGATGAGGAGCTGGATTATTGTATTTAGAATGATGTGGAGGTTGGTGCAATTATGGATGGTGTAGAAGGTTGTCACAGATTACAACAGGACAGTGACAGGACGCAGAGCGCTGAGAAGTTACAGATGGGTTCAACCCGGAAAGGTACGAAGTGATTCTCTTTGGGAGAGTGGATTTGAAGGCAGAGGTATTACTTGCTCGAGTAAACCGAGGGCCGCACATTAGTACAAGTTCCACAATGGAAACAGAGTGGTGAGACTTTCTCCAATAAGCCGAGGCCCACTCATCGGTACGAGAACCACAATCGGCACGGAGCGGTTCACTGCAGGAGCAGAAGGAAGTGTGATTGACAGGTGAGCTTGAACACTTCCGCTTTTCTGCACGTACATATAGTGGCAACTGTATTATGAAAACAGTTGAGTCATTTCGGCCTTTTCTCCTTGGAGCGACGGAGGATGAGAGGTGACCTGATAGACGTGTACAGGGTAATGAGAGGCATTGAACTTGTGGATAGTCAGAGGCTTTTTCCCAGGGCGGGAATAGATAGAATGATAGATAGATACTTTATTCATCCCCATGGGGAAATTCAGCATTTTTTCCAATGTCCCATACACTTCTTGTAGCAAAACTAATTACATACCATACTTAACTCAGTAAAAATATGATATGCATCTAAAGTCACCCTCTCAAAAAGCATTAATAAATAGCTTTTAAAAAGTTCTTAAATACATTGAATGGTAACTTAAGCTCAGTCCTAACCCCGGCACTTTATCTTACTCCTGGCGGTCGAATTGTAAAGCCGAATGGCATTGGGGAGTATTGATCTCTTCATCCTGTCTGAGGAGCATTGCATCGATAGCAACCTGTCGCTGAAACTGCTTCTCTGTCTCTGGATGGAGAAGCTAGACTGGACTGCCAACACAGATGCCTTGTGCAGGAAGGCACAGAGTCGACTGTACTTCCTTAGAAGGTTGGCGTCATTCAATGTCTGTAGTGAGATGCTGAAGATGTTCTATAGGTCAGTTGTGGAGAGCGCCCTCTTCTTTGTGGTGGCGTGTTGGGGAGGCAGCATTAAGAAGAGGGACGCCTCACGTCTTAATAAGCTGGTAAGGAAGGCGTGCTCTGTCGTGGGCAAAGAACTGGAGAGTATAACATCGGTAGCAGAGCAAAGGGCGCTAATGGTTGCCACAAGAGGATACAGGATTAGGGTGCTTGGGAGGAGGTACAGAGGAGATGTCAGGGGTAAGTTTTCTACGCAGAGAGTGGTGAGTGCGTGGAATGGGCTGCCAGCAACGGTGGTGGAGGCGTATACGATAGGGTCTTTTATGGGAATTTTAGATAGTTACATGGGGTGAGAAAAATAGATTATGGGTAACCATAGTAATATCTGAGGTAGGGACATGTTAAGCACAACTTTGGGCCAAAGGGCTTATACTGTGCTGTACGTTTTCTATGTTTCTATGTTTGTATGAAAAACAATATACCTGAAAGCAAATCAGGAAAACAGACAACTTCGTGGAAAATAATAGCCTGAAAACCGGCGGAATGTTCACAGATTTTACTTGTTACTTTTGTTCAAACATAGAATGGATGGCGAAATACTAGTAGAATTGTAGCTGGTTTGAGAATTTCTTTAAAGTTAAATCGACGGCATCGCAGGTCACAGGTATGGGGTGGTCAAGTCATTCGCTGGAAGAGGTCAGGTACCTGCTGAACAACCCATGTTTGCGCTTGAAACCACCGTTCTTCAAACTACACACAACCCTCGCTAATTTCCTGAGGAGACGCTCCCTTTATGATCACACGCCTCTGGAATATCGCTGTGAATCTTTTAAATTGTTTGGAGGAATATTAGTGCAGTGTATTTTATTGTAATATATGTCAGCTGTCACTGTGATTTCCATCACTCACACCGCCCGGAATGAGTGGTACGAACGGAAGAAAAGAATGAACGAATGTTGCCCTTTAATAAAGAAGTGTTCTCCATTTCACCCGCCAGAGCAAACTCCTTCCCTCAATTTCAGAAGCGTATGTGACCCGTCAAATGATACAAAATAAATCGACTTCAATCTGCATGCCGACTTTAAAAGCAACACAGATACAAAAAAGTCCTATTGAAATAGCTGAAGCCAGGTATCATGGAAAATAACATGGAAAATTCACATGATATAAGTAAATAGATTGCAATATCCCTTGAGGAGTCAAATTAATGACACTCGAACAGTGAGTAAAAATAGTTTAACGTAATTATTTGTGCAGTTGGTCGTCACTAATGTCCCTGACGTGATATCCACGCTAATTGCCCCAGCGGAATTGCTCTCACCTCAATAAAAGTCTGCTAAACCGATCACCAGTCCATCTGAGCAGCTGAAACGCTCCGTACAACTGAACGCTGCTTCTGACGGAATATGGGATATCCGGCGATTTACTACATCTCGGCCATTTTCTATCCCACACTTGCAGCGGTTGGTGTCCCCGGTAAGATGCCGGAGCTGGTTACTTTATGTATGGTGCCGTCGTTACTCTGCTGCGGTATCCGCAATGTTACTGAACACAGATGCTACCGTCGGCTGAAACGTGTTTCCGGAATGGAGGATTCAAGCATCCAATGGTTTTATTTTCATTTTTGTGCAGTTCGATCGCAGTGTTTTCTTCTTTTGTCAATTAAGTAGGTGTCGATATTGTCGTTGTTTCATAATTTCATCTCGCCATGCTTTCTGAAGTGACGCTGGTCTCGGCTCTTCCAGACCCGAGTCTCTATCAATGCAGACACTTCGACCTTATAACAACGTGGCAGCTTATTTAAATGATGGTCCAGTCTATTTGCGACACGTAGGTCTGTTCTTCTTAAGTCAGTAAATGAGAACTCGTGCTTTATATCTCCTTGACTCCACTTTGTCACCGCTACAAACAATCTCCTCAGCTATTTCGCCTCTAATAATGGAAATGGTGTTGTTTACAGGAGCGATCGACTGCTCACCGGTCCGTGAGTCGTGGAACTCGGATGCCTCGCTCTAAACTGTGGGAAGGTCGCCAATCGACTGACACTCACATCCGTCATTGTCCTCCAGCCGGAGTGCAGCGACCGAGACTGCACACACTGGATTCCCGCTTTCCACTTCCAAACAGACCACACCCTGCACAGCATCGGTAGAATGGGGGGATTCCAAGAGTGGCTGCTGACCAGATTTCTATTTTGTTTCCAAATTTCTTGCAGTTAACTTAACGGCGATTGTGATCCTATCTCGGGGAAAATGCGGACTCTCCAAATGCATCACCCTTTACCTGGTTGGAATGGCAACAGCGGATCTGATGGTGGTTATCGTTGCTGCTTTCGTGGAACAGACCAACAATATCTACCTTTATTCCAGATCCCTGCTCATCACTCCTGTATGCGCTCTGACACTTGTATTTCGGTTAGTAACGATGGACTGTTCTGTTTGGTTCACGGTCAGTTTTACCTTCGATCGCTTCATCGCAATTTGTTGTCGAAAGCTATGGGAGAGATACTGCACCGAGAGAACAGCAACGGTGTTTATGGTGACCGTGGTTATAGTGAGCTGCGGGAGATGTGCCCCCTTTTACTTTGCCATTGAATCGTACGTCATTATTGACAACACGCCGTGGCGGTGCACCCTCACACATGAATACGCTACTTCTCCCGTGTGGAAAGGATACCAATTACTGGACCGTATTTTAACACCAATGATACCAATCGGCTTAATCCTGGTGTTTAACGGGTTAACCGTAAGACATATCGTTGTGGCAAATAGAGTCCGCAGAAGGCTTCGGCACAGCAGCGACAATCAGAAAGATGCCGAGGTGGAAAAACGCAGAAAATCGATGATTTTGTTGTTTTCTATATCAGCTAATTTTATATTATTTTGGATACCCTCTGTAGCCCGTTCTCTAAAATGGCAAGTGCAAAACTATTTTTACGAGGACAGATATTTGAATTCCCCGGTATACATCCTACAGCAATTTGGGTTCATGTTGCAAATTCTCAGCATGTGCACCAATACTTGTATCTATACACTGACACAGAGGAAATTCAGAGAAGAGTTGAGGAATGGAATGAAGTATGTGTTTACATTAAATGGTCATCTGTTTAGATAACGTCCACGTCCAATTGCAATTCAGCGGCGTTTTCAAATAACGCCATTTGACAATGAACAGCTTTGGTAAATATGTCATAAATTCAAACAATCATATGTCTGGTCATCCTGAAATTGCAGAATTCCCGGAAGACTGCGGACTTCATACAGTTCAGTTTGGTAGCAATACAAACGTTCAATGCTGCTGGCGTGAGTGTTACATTGGTTGAAGTATGTTCCAAACTATTACAGGCACTCGACTGTCACAAGGGTCGGGATAGCTGCAGGATTTACCGTGTTTTAGATGTTGTAACTGTACAGGGTCGGGTAACAGTGTAAAAGGGAGTGTGATGAGAAATCGGGGATAGTATCGCAGATGAAGAAACGGAGGACAACGTGGAGCGTTTGTTTGTTAATCGACTCTGTGACGAACACAGAAACATGTCGGGCGCCATCACTTTATATGGAGTATTCTCTACAGCCGCCCACCAGATTAGCAAGAAAATAAAAACCGCAACGGCAACAGTGAGGAACCGATCGGGAACGGAGCATGGACATATGTCATGTTATTGGCACGGGTAAATGAAACTTCCACAATATTCTTTGGCACCTCCCCAGGGTAAAAGGTTTAGGCGTTGCTTAATTTCTCAGTTCTGCGCATGAAGTTTTCATGTCACAATAAGAAGAAAGGCGGGCGAGCGAACCGTCCATACCGGATCTAAAATTAGAAAGGGAAACCGATCAAGTGACAGATCTCTCCGCGGGTTCGCATTTCAGAACGACAGGGATAACTCCCCTAGATTCACCTTGCACCGAGTTAGGACCAGGGAGCATGGGATCTATTTAATTAGGGGTCAGCGAATTATGGTGCTACCTGGCAGGAACTCGGGAACGTTCATTGGGAAATGATGCACTGAGGGAAATGCGCAACAGTCTGGCTACGGAGAGACAACGTGGCTCTTTGAGAGGTATGTTGTCCGATGTGAGCCAGATTGAATTATTTGTAAAAGTGAACATAAAGCAAACAGAAGAATCTGAACAGTCGATGTAGGTGTATTAATTCCGAGAATCAGGGGGCATGGGATCTAGGTAATCCTATGTTGATTCAGAATTGGTTTCCTAACAGAAGGCAGACAATGCAGCAGATAGAGTGAATACTGGCTGGAAGACAGCGGGTACCTGCGTCTCGCTAGGTGAGTTGAAATTTCGGTATATTGTACAACTTTTGGACTCTGCAGTTGCAGTGTTCCGAGAAGTGGGGCTGAGGGAAACAATCAACATAATCTGACCACACAGCAGCAGCTGGATAATTTATGGGATTAGGGCTGATGACATAAGCAAATCGCTGAGCTATTGACTGCACCCCCACGTTATCTAAGCTGACCTGTCAGTTGCATACAACGGGGCAGACGCTACAATGAACACAAACGGTCTTTTTCAATGGTGACCTACAACTTAAAACCAGCATTTAAAGGTGTTCAGAGCAGCTTCTGGTGCTCATTGAAATAACCAGCCTTCCAGAATGACAATTCAAGTGCGCACCGATTTATCCCAATACTTCGAAATCTTGGTTTTATCGTATCGGGTGTAGATTCGCTCAAACCTCGATCCCTTTAACCCTGAGTCTACATGGCCAGTGTGAAATCCGTGTCTCCCTCTGAAATTAATAATAAGTGAAATTTACAAAACGACACAAACTAAAAACAACACGAGCAAAGCAAACACCCGTGCTCAAGCGTGTCTTCCTTCAACACCATCGCAGGCAATTGCAGAATACAGAATAAACAACTTCTAAAGCAAAACGCCTCAGCACGTATTGTTAAAAAAAACTTAGGAGAGTGAGATGTGGAGAGCGGAGGCTCACATATATCAGCACTTCATAGAATTTCGGAAAGATATGCATCCTTCGAATTTCGCATCAGTTCCTGGAAATCACATCACGCAAGATGACACCATTTTTTGTCACATGCATAGAGAAAAAAAAATTAATTTAGTCACCCCCCCAACACAAAGAAAAGAAACACATAACTCACATAAAGCCATTCATTGCCGTAATCTTTCTCTTTCTCTTCCAATTGAACTCACTTATGTACAAAAACATCGTGCTATATTTTAAAACTGCAATGCATTCATACTTTCAAAATATCGCAGAAAATGACGTGCCCTTATTTGTTCAATAGGTAACAAACAGCTGTAATGGCAATCACACCACATTTAATGAAGACTTTCGCCTCTAAGACAAAGTGCCACAGAAGGTACCGTATTGTCCACGAGTTAATATTCAACACAATTAAAACATGACGTCCCTACAACTCCAACGACTTCCAGTATTTCTGACCTCCGGCTTCTGACCAAGGATAGGATTCGGATTAAATGAACCCATTGTTGTATAGTATCGGGCCGAATGATCCCCATTACAACCGGTGAAGCAACAGATCTATTCACTGTACTGGGTCCACTGTCACACGCACCGGAACTACTGTGTTTACCGCCTTACCTGTAGTGTGATACTCCCATCATCATCTCATATCGGCGTTTCCATCTTCTCATGCCATAACCATCACTTTCATTCAGTCTCCATGCTTCAGTGTGTGCAAGGACAGAGGGATCGAACAGTATCAACGACTTTCTAGATTGGTCGGTGCTGTGAGACACTAACGTTCTAACCCAGACATACAGTCAGACAGCCAGAGGAAACCACTGCACAGAAACAGGGTCTTCAGCTCGTCAGGCCAGTGCGGAATTATTTACATTACCTATTCCCATCGACCTGTACCCGGACATGTCCATCCATCTCCCTCTCACCCATATATTTATCCAATCACCTCTTAAACGTCGACATCCGAATCGCAATCACCATTTGCGTTGGCAGTACTGTCTACAATATGACGACCCCTCTGGGTGAAGAAGTTTCCCCTCACGTTTCCCATAAATATTTCACGTTTCACTCTTCACCCATGATCTCCAGATGCATTCTCGCCCAATATCAGTGGAGAAAGCCCGCTTGCATTTATTTACACTCTCTATACGCCTCATTATGTTGTATACCTCGATGAAATCTCCTCTCAGTCTTCTACTCGCTCGGGAATAAAGTGCTGACATATGTAATCTTTCCTTTCAATTCAATATAACCAGTCCCGGCAATAACAGTGTAATATTTTTCTGTATTCTTTCAAACTTATTTACATCATTCCTTTAGGTAGTTGAGCCCAACCGCACACAATAGTCCAAATTGGGCCTCATTAAAGTTTTAAACAGCATCAACATAACATCCTCACTCCTGTACTCAGTACTTTGCCCTATGAAGGTAAATGTGGGAAAAGCTTATTTTTTATGACCCTGTCTAACTTCGCGTCAGCTGTCATTGAGTATGGACCTGCATTCCCAGATTCGTTTGTTCTATCGTACTCCTCAGTGCCCTATTTGTCATTGGGTCAGACCAATCCTGGCTGGTCCTTCCAAAGTGCAACATCTAATATTTCCCTGGGCTAAATTCTATCGGCCATTTTTCAGCCCATCTCTCCAGCTGGTCCAGATCCCGCCTGATGCTCCGGTAGTCTTCCTCGCTGTGGACTACACCCAGAGTGTTGGTGTTATCGGAAAATTTGGTGATCTAGTTAACGACATTTTTATCGAGATCGTTGCTATAGATTACAAATAATAACATATGCAGCAACGATCCCTGCGGCACTCCTCTCGTCACAGGTCCCCAGTCAGAGAGACAACCATCCATTACCACACTCTAGCTTCCCCAACATAGCCAATGGCTAATCCATCTTACTGCCTCATCGTGAAAGCCAAGCGACTGAACCTTCTCAAGCATCCTCCCATAAGGAACCTTGAGAAATTCCTTGCTGAAGTCCCTGTTAAACGGCATCCACTGCCTTGCCTTCCACACCATTCCTGGTAACAACCTCGTAAAGCTCTGTGAGATTGGTTAGACATGACCTACTACGCACTGATCCATAATGACTATCGCTAATGTTCCTGTTTGTCCAGATACATCCCTTCGTACCCCATGAGCAGCGTAGTCTGAACACCGAGGACAATTCATCATTACGTAATACTTGGCGAGTCCCTTCCAAGCAAAGCTATCGAGATCATCCAGCGGTCGGTACTGATATTTATGGTCTATTGTTTTTTTTAAAAAAAATATTCGACGCATTGAGAGTAGTCTGGAAAAAGCAAGGCGTCATAGCTTTAAATAATTAATGGACTTACTTAACTATAGCAAGATATGGTACGCTCGATCGAGCACAGAACATAGAATATTACAGCACAGTGCACAAGGTTCTGATAGGCTTTCAACTAATGTAAGTTCGATCTGACACATCCCCCCTGCATCTGATTCAGAATCAAAGGTTTCAAAGGTACATTTAAAGAATCAGAACCAGATTTAATATCACAGACATACGTCGTGAAATTGTTAACTTTACGGCAGCAGTACAATGAAATACAGGATAAATAAATATAGAGAAAACAAAACTGAGATACAGGTGGCAACGTGGAAAAAAGCTGTTCCTGAATCGCTGAGCCTGAGCTTTCAGGCTTCTGTATCTCCTTCCCGATGGTAACACTGTGTAGAGGGCACGTCCTGTTAGTGGGTAATGTTAATGATGGACGCCACTGTGACAAGAATCATCCCTTGTAACAATGATCAATGAGATACAGAGAATCTGTATTTACCAACAAGTATCTTTTATTATTTCTACTAAAAGCACGTAGATTTACACACTATCTTCCTATGTGCACCCAACTGGAAACCCTGACACTCCATGAACAGTCAGTGAAGGGAAAAGGTATTACCCCGGAAAAGACTCTACGCTGGCCAGGTATTCCATAGAAACGTAGAAAACATAGAAAATCTACAGCACAATACAGGGCCTTCGGCCCACAAAGTTGTACCGAACATGTCCCTACCTTAGAAATGACTGGGCTTACCTATAGCCCTCTATTTTTCTAAGCTCCTTGTACCTATCCAAAAGTCTCTTAAAAAGAACCGATCGTATCCGCCTCCACCACTGTTGCCGGCAGCCTATTTCACGCACTCACCAGACTCTGATTTTTTTAAAAAAACTTACCCCTGACATCTCCTCTGTGCCGACTCCCCAGCACCTTCAACCTGTGTCCTCTTGTGGCAACCATTTCAGCCCTGGGGAAAAGCCTCTGACTAGCCACACGATCAATGCCTCTCATCATCTTCCGATCCTCATGTACCCGATCTCCACGTATCCGTGTGGTCCTACTTTTCGGCAATGGTTGGTCTCTGGCCGCTGGAGAGTTATCACCCCGGCATTATTGAAGCTCCGGAATCTTATATTGTTCCTCATCAATTGAACCATTGGAGCTCCGAACCATTGGCTCAAGGTCACCTGACATACCTGGGTCACCTGGTTACTGATCATTGTACAGAGCTACAACCAACACATTTTACGTGGCTCTGTCCACCCCAGCCTTGTGTATTCGTATCTTTACGCCCTGACTGGTCCGAACCAGTTAAATGAGGCAGTTGAATGATGGAGTTTTTGCGGAGATGCCGAGTGCTGTATGGGTCCAAGGGGTTTACAGAAATGCGGTGTGATGTAGGGGTTGGAACGGTTTTCTTACGTACCCCGTAATAGGTTAAAAGAACCAGCAAAAATGGAACACACCTGGAGTCTGGTATTGCTACAAACAAAACTCTATTTATTAGAACCAACGTAATATAGTAATATAAAGCCAGATAAATCAAACAGGTTAGCAGAGTTTATGCATATATACGAGTGTAAATATAAAACCCCAAACTTCTTCAATCTTAGGTGGAAAATAATATTCTTACGATGGTATAGCAATGACGTCAGTTCAGATCGTGATATTAAGTTGAGTAGAATAGAGCAGAGAGAGAGAGGTAATTTGTTTCCCAAGTAAGCCGATGCCGTCGATGGTTCCGTTGCCCTCCGAAGTTCTGTTAAAGTTACCGATTGTGACCACACAAATGGGTACAGTCTTCACGTGGTAAAGCTATCAACCCAGGCAAGGGTTAAATACTCCGACAGCATTCCACCAGTTTAAATTCTCTGCGATCAATATCAACTCTATTAAATTGTCAATATTCTCTTTCGCCCTTTTTGAGGTAGTTCAACGATCAAAATACACCCGTTTTTAATGGGCAAACTCCACATAGGCTTGATTCCAAGACTTCCTCATTTCTCTGAACTTTTGTCTAAACGCCTCCGGAAGCAACCCGTAAACCTTAAGCACTGCATCTTTCACTGTGGCATAACCGTCTGACTGTTCAAGGGTCAGGGCAGAATACGCCCGCTGAGCCTTCTCCTTCAACACACTTTGTAACATGACAGCCCACTGATCCCTCGGCCTTTTCCGTCTCCGGGCCACCTTTTCAAAGTGTAGGAAATACCTGTCGACGTCGGCTTCATCAAATGGTGGTACTAACTTAATTTCTTGGCTGACATTAAACGGCACCACCAGCTGATTACCCCTACCTGGCGTTTGATCCTGTCGCTTCTATTTCTCTCTCTCTCGAACTCTCTATCTAATTTAAGTCTCTCTAACTTCATTTGTTCCAGTCGCAAATGGATCTACTCTTTACCTAAATGAAACACCTTTAACTTCTCCTCACTAAATTCTCTCGTAGAAATATAGTGCTCGGCTATTATCCTTCGGAGTTCTCCGTTTGTCATACCCTTCTTTTCCTTAAGTTTCAATTCATTAACAGCTTTCCACAATTCATCCTCTGTAGCTTTCTTCAAAGCCTCAGGGTCTGAATTTCCAGAAATTGCTCAACATCCATTTCTGCTGCTTTCCACACACAAGCCAATTAAAGAACAGTGATCAATAAGATAGATAATCAGGCAATCAACAAGCCCCCAAATTTTCAGAATAGCTCCCAACAATTTGTTCATATCCTGGACGCAGGCCCTAATTTTGTTATGTACCCCGTAACTGGTTAAAACAACCAGCAGAAACGGAACACACCTGGAGTCTGAGTCTTTTGCTACACACTCTATTTTAATAGTATCTACGAAATATACTGAATATAAAATCATGTAAATCAAAGAGATTAGCAGAGTATATGCGTATATATACACATATATACAGACAGAGAGAGCGAGAGAGAGAGAGAGAGAGAGAGAGAGAGAGAGAGAGAGAGAGAGAGAGAGAGAGAGAGAGAGAGAGAGAGAGAGAGAGAGAGAGAGAGAGAGAGAGAGAGAGAGAGAGAGAGAGAGAGAGAGAGAGAGAGAGAGAGAGAGGTGCTTTGTCTTCCAGGTGCTGATGCCGTCGATTCTTCCCACGTTGTTCTCCGAGGTCTCCGTTAAAGACACCGACTGTGACCACACAAAAGAGAGTTCCGTTTTCACGCGGTAAAGCTGTCTACCCAGGCAAGGGTTAAACTCTCCGATAACTTTCCGCCGGTCACCCCCTTACCACACTGCGAGCAAAACCCACCCTTTCGTGGGCAGTGAAAGCTCATCCAGTGTCTATTTCTTCTGTATTTCTGTCCGTGTCTTCCGTGTGTCTGTGTGTCTGTCGGAAAATCTAGCTGACCTGGTATATATCCCAAACATGCTGAACGCGAGCTTCCCATTATATAGCTCTGCCCTTCCGTAACCATGGAGACTCACGAGCTGTTCGGTGCACTCTCTCTGAATCGGTGTACACCCACTTTCCTTCATTTTAAAGGCACAGTCCATATTAAATAAACATTAGGATCTCGTCACAGTTTCTACAGATAAGAGGGGTGTCAGCACACTTATCCACCAATGTGGAAATGTAGTTTACTTGTAGTACCAAACTGGCATGTTTGTCTGTAACAAAATGAAACCAGTATCGTGTCGGTGTGTTTTGCAAATAATGTTCATGCAACATTACGCTGAGTGAACCTGAGTACCTGACTGCAGACCGCAGTCCCTATACTGTATTCCATCTGCCACTTCATTGTCTGTTCTTCAAACCGGTCTGAGTACTTCTGCAGACACCCACTTTGCTCTAAGCTGCCTATCCGACACCTACCTTCGTAGCAACTACAAAGTCGGTCACAAAGCCACCAACTCTGTCATCCAAATCGTTCATTTTAACATGAACAGACGCAATTTCATTACCGACTCCAGAGGAACGCCATTGGTTACCGGTAGCAAACAGAATAGACTCGTATTTTTCTAACTCTTTGCCTCATGCCGGTAAACCAATCTTCGATCCGTGCCAGTATCTTTCCTGTAATACCATGAGTTGTGATTTGTTTGGCAGCCTCATGTGCAGCAAGTCGTTAAAACCATCTGAAAATCCAGGACAAAAACATCCACTGCCTCTCCTTTGTCTATTCTGCTTGTTATTTTGTCAAAGAATTCCAAGAGATTTTTCAGGCAACGTATACCCTGAAGAAAACCATCCTGAATTTGGCCTACTTTAGAATGCGCCGTACCCCGAAAAATCATCCTTAATGGAATCCACCCACTGAGGTCAGACTAACTGTTCTATAATTTCCATTCTTCTGCCTCCCCTCCGTCTAAAAGAGTGGGGTGACCTTTGCAACTTCCTAGTTCGGCAGAAACAGTCCGAAATCGAGACACTCTTGAAAGATCATTACTCATACTTTAAGAGAAACATGTGGGGGAAGGTCTTCACTCAGAGGCGGTGGGAATGTGAAATATGCTGCCAGAGCAAGTGGCAGTGTCGATTTTCAACATTTCAGAGAAGTTTGAATGGGTATACGGATGGGAGGGAATGGATGACTATGGTCCCGTTAGATGATGCTGGAACTAGGCAGATTAATGGCTTGACACAAACTAGAATGGCCGAATGGCATTCCCTGCGTTGTAATGTTCCATGACTCTAATGCCTTCACAAACTCTTCAACTACCTCTTTCTGAACACTGTGGTGTACATCATCAGGTCCAGGATTCTTATCTACATCCAGGCGTTCCAGCTTCTCATTAGTAATGGCATTTACACTCACTTCTGTCCACGATCATCTTGAAATATTGGCTTTTTTAAAAAAAAAAAAGATTATAGTCAAGAATCTATCAACCTCTGTCTTAAATAACCACACATTCTTGGTCTCTACAGCTGCCTGTGGCAACGAATTCCACAGATTCACCTCTCTCTGGCTAAACTCATCAACGTTGCAAATGGACGACCCTCTATTCAGAAAATATCTCCTCTGGTCCTAGACTCTCCCACCCATAGGACAGAGCCCCTCCACATCCAGCCAATCGGGGACATTCGATAGTTTTAAATTGTATTACCCATCAAAATCTCTTTATATGACAAGGTATTCAATCCTAGAATCATTTTCATAAATCTCTGTTAATCTCACTCAAGTGTTAGCCCATCCTTTCTAAGAAAAGGGGCCTAATACAGCTTATAATCTCTAAGTGAGCTGTTGTGCCTTTTTCACCACACAGCCAGTATGTACAGGCCACGTAAGGTCCTCGGTGATGTGGATGCCGAGGAACTTAAAGCTGTTTACCCTCTCAACCCCAGATCCATTGATGTCAATAGGGGTTAGCCCGTCTCCATTCCTCCTGTAATCAACAACCAGCCCCTTTTGTTTTTGCGACACTGAGGGAGAGGTTGTTTACTGGACGGCACTGTGTCAGAGAGATAACTTCTTCTCTGTAGGCCACTTCGTTATTCTTTGAGATTGGTCCAATCAATATAGTATCATCGGCAAATTTAATTAACAGATTGGAGCTGTGGGTGTCGATACAGTAATGTGTATACAGGGAGTAAGGGACGGTACTCAGTACATGGCCCTGAGGGGCTCCTGTGTTGAAAGTCAGAGGCGTGGAGGTGTGGGAGCCCACTCTTACAACCTGCTGGCGATCTGAGAGGCAGGGTCAAGGACGAGATCTCTCAGCTTCCTGTCGAGCCTGGGGGGAATGATGGTGTTGAATACTGAACTGTCGTCCAAGAATAGCATTCCCACATAAGCTTCCTTCTTCTCCAGATGTATAAGGACGGTGTTTAGAGCATTGTCTATTGCGCCGTCTGTCGATCGGTTGTGTCGGTAGGGATATCATAAGGGGTCCAGCACCCTCCTTTCGTATAATGGTTACATACATTAATGACACAAGCCCTCGTCAGTCACCAAGTAATCTCAATGCCCCGCTGTGTCCCCACAACCTCGTGTCATTCCCCATACCCATCCCATTGCCACACTCTCTGCCCACTGCCCCGTGTCAGGGTTTAAGTTAATCACTCTACCCGCTCTCGTACCACAGCTCTGTGTCATTTCCCGAGGTAATTAAATTTGTAAGTGGAAATATGAAGATATTAGGCTGGAACATCAAAGCATAAATCAGGAACGGATATGTCCTGGAATATGCACAACGGAAATGTGAATATATTTTAGGCTGCACTTACGCGGGGTTCTGGACAGGTTTGCCCCATTCAGACAGGGGAAGGACTGTAGGGTGAAGGAACCATGGTTGACAAGAGATGTGAAACATCTGCTCAAGAGGAAGAAAGAAGCTTCAGGAAGCTGACCTCAGGATTAGAAAGCAAGGATCAGACATGACTGTAGATTTACAAAGTAGCCGGGGACAAACTGGAGAATGGAATTAGGATCACTAGAAACGTCTATGGAAGGTCTGCACTGGCTTTCAGGGAAACCCCAAGCCATTCTAGATGTATGTGAAGAAAAAGATTACTGGAATGAGTGTAGGACCGGTCGGAGATAGAAGATGAAACAAGGTCGGGTTCACCAGTGAGAGGGATACTTGCGAGGAGGGTGTTAAACAGGCCGATGTGCGACAACATACCGAAGTTAAGAGAGAGGATACACTGGAACTTTTGGAAAAAAAAACCAGCAGGTTAAATACGTCTTCTTGTGTGGTCGGGAGAAAGCCTGAGTGACTGCGGGAAGCGGTGAGTCCCACTTCAGTGATGGGCAAATTATCAGAGAACTTTCTTAGAAACAGGATTTACGAGAATTTGGAGAAACATTACCTAATTTGGGAGAGTCAGCATAGCTCTGTGAGGCGCAGATCATGTCTCACGACCCTGGTTCAATTCTGTGAGGATGTGACGGTTATACTACTGTTAAGCATGTTAGGACCTTTCAGAAGGCTTGGTATCCTGGGAAAGTTGGCTTGTGGATTCAGGACTGACGCCCCAGAAGGCAGAGGGTAGTTGTGGATGGAGAGTTTTCTCCCCGGATGCTGGTGCCAGTGGTGTCCTGCAGAGATCTGTTCTGAGACCCCAAGATATTTGTGCTTTAAAATGATGTGAATAAATAAGTGGAAGGGTGATTTATTGTATTTGTAATGATGTGGAGGTTGGTGGAATTATGGATAGTATAGAAGGTAGTCAGAGTTTACAAGAGGACAGTGACAGGACGCAGAGCGGCGCTGAGAAGTTACAGATGGAGTTCAACCCGGAACGTTACGAAGTGATTCACTTTGGAAGGATGAATTTGAAGGCTGAGGTGATACTTTCTCGTGTCAACCGAGGGCCGCACATTAGTACGCGTTCCACAATGGAAACAGAGTGATGAGACTTTCTCCAATAAGCCGAGGGCCGCTCATCGCTACGAGAACCACAATCGGCACGGAGCGGTGCACTGCAGGAGCAGAAGGAAGTGTGATTGGCAGGTGAGCTTGAACACATCCGCTGTTCTGCACATACTCATAGTGACTCTCGCAAGGCAATATACCTGACAGTAAATCAGGAGAAAAGAAAATACAACTTCAAGGCAAATGATACAACAGCCTGAAAACCTGCTGATTGATCATAGATTTTGCTTACTATATTTGTTCAAACAGAGAATGGATGGAGAAATAGCGGTAAAATTGTGGCAGGTCTGAGAATGTCTTTAAAGTTAAACAGACTGCATCGCAGGTCACGGGTATGGGGCAGACAAGTCCTTCACTGGCAGAGGTCAAGTTCCTGCCAAACGGCCCATGTGTGCTCTGGAAAACATTGTTCTTCAAACTGTCCACAGCCCTCGCTAATCTCCCGAGGACACTCTCCCTTTTTGAGGACAGGTCCCTGGAATATCGCTGTGTATCTTTTACAGTCTTTGGAGGAATATATGCAGTGTATTTTATTGTAACACATGTCAGTTGTCACTGTCATTTCCATCACTCAACCCGCCCGGAATGTCAGGAACGAAGGAAAGAAAAGAGGATGAATGTTCGCCTTTAATAAAGAAGTGTTCTCCGTTTCACCCGCCAGAACAAACTCCTTCCCTCAATTTCAGAAGCGACTGTGCTCCGTCAAATGTTCCAAATAAATCGACTTCAAGCTGAATGCCTGATTTAAAAGCAACAATGACAAAATATATCTTCATTTAAATAGCTGAAGCCAGGTATCATGGAAAATAACATGGGAAAAAAAGCACATCATATTTTGTTTTAAAGTAATTACATTGCAAAATCCCTTGAGGAGTCAAATTTATGACACGGGGATTGAGTGAGTAAAATTAGTTTAACTTAAATGATTGTGCAGTTGGTTGTCACTAATGTCCCTGACGTGATGGCCACGCAAATTGCCTCAGTGGAATTGCTCTCTCCTCAATAAAAGACTGCTAAACCGAACACCAGTCCATCTGAGCAGCTGAAACGTTCCGTGCAACTGAACGCTGCTTCTGACGGAATATGGGATATCCGGCGATTTACTACATCGCGGCCATTTTCTATCCCACAATTGTAGCGGTTGGTGTCCCCGGTAAGATGCCGGAGCTGGTCACTTTATGTATGGTGCCGTCGTTACTCTGCTGCGGTATCCGCAGTGTTACTGAGCACAGATGCTACCGTCGATAGAAACGGGTTTCCGGAATGGAGCATACAGGCATCCACTGTTTTCATTTTCAGTTTTGTAGTTCGATCGCAGTGTTTTCTTCTTTTCTCAATTAAGTTGGTGTCGATATTGTCACTGTTTCATAATTGCACCTCGTTAGGCTTTCTGAAGTGATGCTGGTCTCTGCTTTTCCAGACCCGAACCTCTATCAGTGCAGACACTTGGACCTTATAACAACGTGGCAGCTTAGTTCAATGACGGTCCAGTCTATTCTATTTGGTCTGTTCTTCTGTAAGTCAGTAAATGGGATCTCGAGCTTTATATCTCCTTGATGGCACTTTGACACCGCTACAAATAATCCCGTCTGTTCTTTCATCTCTAATGATGGAAATGGTGTTGTTTACAGGAGCGATCGACTGCTCACCGATACGTGATTCATGGAACTCGGATGCCTCGCTCTAAACTGTGGGAAGGTCGCCAATCCACTGACACTCACATCCGTCATTGTCCTCCAGCCGGAGTGCAGCGACCGAGACCGCACACACTGGATTCCCGCTTTCCACTTCCAAACAGACCATACCCTGCATATCATCGGTAGAATGGGGGATTCTGGGAGCTGACCATATTTCTATTTTGTTTCCAAATTTCTTGTAGTTAACTTAACGGCGATTGTGATCCTTTCTCGGGGAAAATGCGGACTCTCCAAATGCATCACCCGTTACCTGGTTGGAATGGCAACAGCGGATCTGATGGTGGTTATCGTTGTCGCTTTAGTGGAACAGACCAACAATATCCACATTTATTCCAGATCCCTGCTCATCACTCCCGTATGCGCTCTGACACTTGTATTTCGGGTTGTAACAAGGGACTGTTCTGTTTGGTTTACGGTCAGTTTTACCTTCGATCGCTTCATCGCAATATGTTGCCGAAAGCTGCGGGAGCGATACTGCACCGAGAGAACAGCAACGGTGATTATGGTGACCGTGGTTATAGTGAGCTGCGGGAAATGTGTCCCGTTTTACTTTGCCCTTGAACCTTACGTCATCATTGACAACATGCCGTGGCGGTGCACCGTCACATATGAATACGCTACTTCAGCCGTGTGGAGAGGATACGCATTACTGGACCGTATTTTAACGCCATTGCTACCAATCGGCTTAATCCTGGTGTTTAACGGGTTAACCGTAAGGCATATCGTTGTGGCAAATAGAGTCCGCAGAAGGCTTCGGCACATCGGCGATAATCAGAAAGATGCCGAGGTGGAAAATCGCAGAAAATCGATGATTTTGTTGTTTTCTATATCAGCTAATTTCATATTATTGTGGATGCCCTCTGTAGCCTATTCTCTGAAATGGCAAGTGCAAAACCATTTTTACGAGGACAGATATTTGAGTTCCCCGGAATACATCCTACAACAATTTGGGTTCATGATGCAAATTATCAGCATGTGCACCAATACTTGTATCTATACACTGACACAGAGGAAATTCAGAGAAGAGTTGAGGAATGGAATGACGTATGTGTTTACATTAAATGGCCATCTATGTAGATAATGCCCGTGTCTATTGACAATTCAGTGGAGTTTTCAAATAAAGCCGTTTTACAATGAACAGGCTTGGCCAATATGTCATTAATTCAAACAATCATATGCCTGGTCATCCGGAAATTGCAGAATTGCCGGAAGGTTGCTGACTTCATACAGTTCAGGTCGGTAGCAATACAAACGCTCACTGCTGCTGGCGTGATTGTTATACTGGTTGAAATCTGTTCCAAACTATGACAGACACTCGACTGTCACAAGGTCAGGGATGGCTTCAGGAATTTCCGGGGATTAGATGTTTCAGAATAGACAGGTTCGGGTAACAAAATGGAAAGTGAATGAGATGGGAAACCAGGGATAGTATCGCAGCTGCAGATACGGAGGGCAGCAGTGAGACAAACAGAGGTATGTGATCACCTCATTCGGATTATTCTATACTGCCGCCCCTCTAACAAAAAAAAAACAGCAACGAGAACAGTGAGGAAACGATGGGGAAGCGGGACATGGACATTTGCCATGTTATTGGCATGGGTAACTGAAACTTTCATAATAGTATTTGGCAATTCACCAAGGTGAAATGTTTCGGTATAGCATAATTTCTCAGTTGTGCCCAGGAAGGATTAATGTCACTATAAGAAGACAGGTAGACTAGCGAACAGTCCGTACCGGATCTAATATTAGAAAATGAAACGGATCAGGTGACAGATCTTTCCGCCGCTCAGCATTACAGAACAACAGGGCACAACTCCCCTCCATTTACCTTGACCAGGGAGCATGGGATCTATTTAATTCGGGATCAGCGAATTATGGTGCTACCTGGCAGGAACTTGGGAAGGTAAATTGGGAAATGATGTACTCAGGGAAATGCGCAAAGAATGTGAGGGGATTGTTTAGGGAGCACTGACATAGGGTTCTGTATAGGCTTGTCTCCGTGAAGAAGGGAAAGGATGATAGAGTAAAGTAACTCTGGGTGATAAGAAAGTTGGAACAACTCCTCAAGAGGAAGAAAGAACGATACAAAGATTAGGAAGAAAGAATCATGTAAGGCTATAGCGGGTCAGAATGTAGAAAGAAAAGAATTTAACAATGGAATTAGAAGAGGTAGAAGGGGACTTGAGAAGTTTTTGGCGAATTTTTTGGTGAAGAAGTTTTTGGTGAAGAACAGGCGGAGACTGGACAGAGTGTGGGCAGATCAGATGAAAACTTGTATTTGGAGTCCAAAAAGGCAGTGAAGCTCCTCACTGAATACATTGATGAATGTGAACACAGCGTAAAAAGGCAGACGCTCAGAAAGACGATTCGGGGGAAACTTCGAAAACATTATGATGGATGATTCCCCAGTGCCAGAAGGGATATAGTCCAGGTAATTTGGGAAAGCGAGAGAAGATATTCCTGAGCTTTTGGACAGGATCTTTGACTCTTCGCTGGCCACGGAAGTAGAACTGGATGACATGGGGGGGCGGGGGGTGGAAAATATTATTCATTTGTTGACGAAAGATAATAAGGATACTTCTTGGAATTACAGACCAGGGAGCCTCTCATCAGTAGTGGGTAAACTACTGGGGAGGATTATTGAAGAAGGAAATTCTGAATATTTGGAGAAACGTAGTCTGGCTATGGAGAGACAACATGGCATGTTGTACTTTATGTGCCAGATTGAATTATTTGAAAAAAAAGAAAATGAAACCAACAGATGAACCAGGACAGTCGATGTGGGTGCATTAATTCTGGTCAGGCGTTTGATCAGTTCCCCATAGTAGACTCATTCAGAAGGTCAGAGACATGGGATCGAGGGAATCCTGGTTGTGTTGATTCAGATTTGGCTTCCTAACAGAAGGTAGATCATGTAGTAGATAGGGTGAATTCTTGCTGGAAGACAGCGGACAACCGTGTTCCGCACGGAGGGTCGAAATTGTGGTATAAGTTACAACTCTATTTTGGACTCTGCAGTTACAGTGTTCCGAGAAACAGGGCTGAGTGAAATAACCGATTTAACTTGACCACCCAGCAACAGCTGGAAAGTTAATGGAATTAGGGGTGACGATGTAAGCAAATCGCTCAGCTATTGACTGTACCGGCACGTTATCTTCACTATCCCGTTATTTACATGTTACAGAGAAGATGCTAATTTACGGAAATAGGGCTGAAGACGTAAGCAGATCGCTCAGCTATTGACTGCACCGGCACGTTATCTAATCTGACCTCTCATTTACATATTACAGGGCAGATGCTGCAATGACTTCAAAGCAATCATTTCCAATGGAGCCCTACAACTTAAAAACAGCATTTCAAAGTGTTCAGCAGCAGGTTTTTCTGCTTATTAAAATAACCAGCCTTCCAAAATGCCAATTCCAAATTCCCAGTTCAAGTACGCATCAAGTTATCCTAATACCAATTTACCTCTGAATCGTGGTTTTAATGTATCTGGTGTAGATACGCTCATATTTCGATCCCTTTAACCCTGAATCCACACGGCCGGTGCGGAATCAATAATAAATGAAACATACAAATCTACACAAACTAAAAACGCAGCGAAGGCAAAGCAAATATCCGGGCTCACACTTGTCTTCCTTCAAAGACACCGCAGGCAATTGGAGAATACAGAATAAACAATTTCAAAAGTTTCCATCTCCTCATGCTATAACCATCCATTAACTCAGTCTCCATGCTCCAGTGTGTGCAAGGACAGAGGGATCGAACAGTACCACCGACTTTCTAGATTGGTCGGTGCTGTGAGACATTAAAGTTCTAACCCAGATATACAGTCAGACAGCCACAGGAAACCACCGCACAGAAACAGGGTCTTCAGCCCGTCCAGTCAGTGAGGATTTATTTAAACTGCCTACTCCCATCGGCCTCACCCGGACCGTGGCCATCCATATCCCAGTACTTATCCAATCACCTCTTAAATGTTCACATCGGAATCTCAATACATTTGCGTAGGCAGCACTGTCTACACTCTGGAGTCCATCTGGGTGAAGAAGTTTCCCCTCCTATTTTCCTTAATCATTTCACATTTCACCCTTCACCCATGATCTCCAGTTGTATTCTCGCACAACATCAGTAGAGAAAACCCGCTTGTATTTATACTCTCTATACGCGTCTTAATGTTGTATACCTTTATCAAATCTCCCCTCAGTCTTCTACCGGCTCGGGAATAAAGTGCTAACATACGTAATCGTTCCTTCTAATTCAAAACATCCAGTCCCGGCAATAGCCGGGTAACTTTGTTCTGTATTCGTTCAAACGTATTTATACCTGCCCTGTTGGTAGTTGAGCAAAAACACAACAATATTCCTAATTAGGCCTCAAAATTTTTTTAAACAGCATCGACATAACATCCCAACTCCTGTATTCAGTACTTTCGTCTATGAGGGCCAATGTAAGAAAAGCTTTTTTTTTTTTTGCGACGCTGTCTAACTGCGCCACAACTTTCATTGAATATGGACCTGCATTTCCAGATTCATTTGTTCTATCGGACTCCTCAGTGCCCTGTTTCTCATTGTGTCAGATCAAACCTAGCTGGTCCTCCCAATGTGCAACATCTAACACTTGTGTATGTGTTAAATCCGACCCGCCGTTTTTCAGCCCGTTGTTCAAGTTGGTCCAGATCCCGCTTAATGCTCCGTTCGTCTTCCTCACTGAGGAGAAAGAGACTGGGGAATGTAAAGAGACGGCGGCGAGAGTCTGAGAAGGACGGGAGGGAGAGAGACGCAGCCGAGATTTTAGGAGAGGAGAAACGGCAGAGGGCGAGACCGGGTGGGGCGGGGTAGAGGGAGAGACTGAGGGCTTAGAGAAAGACCAGGGGGAGGGAGACCGGGGATGTCCAGAGATCTGGAATGAGAACAGATATTTGTGATGTGGAAAGATCAGTGTGACGAGGAAGATTGGAAGAGAACTCGGAAGGGGAGAGCCCAAGACACCGTTGTGGGGCGTAAGATATGAGTGAAAGCGGGTACGGAGAGAAATTGACCGGGGGTGGTGGGTTGGGGAGACTTGTGGATACAGAGAGACGCGAAAGTAAAATACTTGGGAGGGAAATAGACACTACGGGTTGAGAAAGAGACTGGCATGAGGTCGGAAAGTGTGACAGAGAATACTGTCCATAAATGCACTGAGTGATTAGAGGACTTTCCTTCCTGCAGGGAATTCTGGGATTACAGCGCTTCCATTCTAAAGTCCTTCTGAAACAAGCAACCTGTGTCATCTCGCTGTCCTCTCTCACCCCGCCTGCTGAACCACTCTCCTTCCCACACCGTATCCTCGATCTCGCTTTCTTAAACTGGTCTTCGCGGTCTTCACCATCTCTCCGTTTCTGTGATCACATCCATTGGCTCCTGTTACGAACGCCGCAAAGTAGTATGATGAAACATACTGAGTCATGGTAGTAATGGGACATTCTGGACAATTTACAGCGTGGGACCTGCTCCCTGGGTCCCTCTACCCATCTGTCGGCTGTATAACCTGTCCGACCAGAAAGGGAAGCAATGGAGGCTTACCTAAATGACTCTTTCGCGGTGGGCATTATCCGACACTCATCTTCCCCTGTAGGCGCAGGATTCTTCTTCGTGGGGAAGAAGGACAGCTCACTGAGCCGCTGCATTGTCTACCGTGGCCTGAGTAGCATTACCATAAAGAATAAGTATCCATTGCCCCTTATCAACTCTGCCTTCGAGCCCCTTCACGGAGCCACAATTTTCACTAAGTTGGAGCGGCGGAGTGCCTATCACCTGGTCAGGATAAAGGAGGGAGATAAATGGGAAAACAGCTTGTAACACCCCTCTTGGTCATTTCGAATACCTGATCATGCCATTCGGCCTCGTCAATGCCCCCGCTGTCTTCCAAACCCTGATAAACTATGTCCTTACGCAATTTATTAACCGTTTCGTTTTCTTTTATTTGGACCACATCTAGATCTTCTCCCGCAGTCTTCAGGAACACACCCACCATGTCCGTCAGGTTCTTCAGAGGCTTTTGGAGAACAAGCTATTCGTTAAGGCAGAGAAGTGCAAGTTCCAAGCCCGTTCCGTCAGTTTGATGGAGTACATCATTGAGGGCGGGCAATTGAGGGCGGATCCCGAAAAGATCCGGGCGGTGGCCGAGTGGCCAAACCCCACGACGCTTAAGCAACTCCAGCGATTTCTGGGGTTCGCAAACTTAAACCGTCGCTTCATCAGGGATTACAGCCGGGTGGCAGCGCCTCTTACTCGATTCACCTGTCCTGCGACCCCTTCAAACTGGACCCCCGAAGCGGACTCGGCCTTCTCGGAGCTAAAGATGCTTTCACTTCCGCTCCCATCCTGGCCCAACCTGACCCTTCTAGTCAATTCATTGTGGAAGTCGACGCCTCCGACTCTAGGGTGGGAGCGGTCCTCTTCCAACGCTCCAGCCCAGACCAAGAGCTCCATCCCTGCGCCTCCTTCTCTCGCAGCCTGTACCCCGCCGAACGGAACTACGACGTAGGGAACCTGGAGTCACTGGCCGTCAAACTCGCTTTGGAGGAGTGGAGACATTGGCTAGAGGGCGCTGAACATCCATTCATCGTCTGGATGAGCTACAAGAACCTCGCATACATCCAAACCGCTAAACGCCTGACCTCCCGCTAAGCCCTTTTTTGGCCGTTTCAGATTCACACTCGCCTATCGACCTGGTTCCAAGAAAGGGAAGCCCGAAGCTCTCTCTCGTCAATCTTCTCCGAGTAGGGCCTTCCGGACCCCGAGGCCATCCTTCCACCATCCTCTGTGGTGGCTGCCCTCACTTGGGAGATCGAATCCATAGTCAGCGAGGCCCATCAGACTCAACCTGACCCAGGGAATGGACCCGACTGCCGACTCTTCCTGCCCGACTATGTTCGGTCTCAGGTTCTCCAGTGGGGGCACACTTCTCGTTTCGCCTGACATCCCGGAATCGGTCGGTCTCTGTCCCTTCTGAAGAGACATTTCTGTTGGTCCTCCATGGATGCTGACACTCGCTCCTCGGTCTCTGCCTGTTCTGTATGTGGCCACGGAAAAGCCTCCCATCGACAACCTGCTGGGTTGCTTCGTCCCCTACCTGTCCCTTGTTTGCTACCCTCTTCACATGGTAACACTGCTGTACTCACCGTGGTGGACAGCTGTTCCGAAGCAGCGCACTTCGCAGCCCTTCCCAAACGCCCTAAACCCTGTGACACAGTCGACCTCCTTGTTCATCACGTCTTCCGCCTTCATGGAATTCCCTCGGACATTATTTCTGAGCGGGGTCTCCAATTTGTCTCTCAAGTCTGGAGAACAAGAGTCTTCTGCAGTTGGATTATGTTAAAATTGTGAGAGGGACAGTGCACTGATGAATAATGACGGTTGTATTGAGCAACACATTGCTCAACACATTTAATAAATTGATCAAAATAAAACCCACCAAGGCGGCTTGTTTCATGTACCAGCGTTATTTATATGAATAAGTTTCCCTCAGCGATTCTAATTTGGTGCCTTCACCGTGTATCTCGGCCTGGAAGCTCACGTTGGGGGGGGGGGGTGGTACTATCATGGTCCTGATCGTCAATTCCGTATTTTCTTTTATTTTCCTTTGATTGCGCCACGATTCCGACTGCTAATTTCCCATTTGCTGCTACATCCCTTTGATAACGGCATACCTATTTTTCATCAGGACCTGCAGCATAAGAACCGCGGATTTGCACCCACTAGTTGCCTGATCGTTGGTTTTGCCTGTGTGGTAATTAACGTTTCCCGACCGCTTAGGACCGTATCTTCTACGTTTTTGTCCAGTATCGAGAATTGCCTGTGAAACTCCATCTCTTCATGTCAAGTTCAGTTTTCTAAGTTGAATTCCAGTTCAGAGGTTTACCCGTGAAACACAGCCTCTTCGCACCAAAATAAGTCTTCTAATGTTTTACTTCAGTGTAACTCTGTCTCTCCGTACTAAGAAGAGTTTTATCCGGCGTTTCTTTCTCGACACTCCGACTCAAGATAAAGTCTGTTCGACGCCTCCTGCCTACCTGCTCTCCCTCCTGTTTTCCGTTCACGTCTGCTTCCTAACCAATTCTCCGTGCCTGTGTCCTGCACTTGGGTTCGCCTCATTCGTTGTAACAAGAACGTCCTTTTCCTTAACATCTACACACTTAATCTTTTCAGTCCACTGCAAGTCATATCTACAATCGCCAAGATCCTTTTTTTTCCGTAGTGAATACTGAAGCAAAGTATTCATTAAGTATCTCTACTACCTCCTCCGGCTCCCTACACACTTTTCCACGCTCACCATTGATTGGTACTATTCCCTCACATCTTATCATCTTGTTCTTCACATACTTTTAGACAGCCTTGAGGTTTTCACTCATACTGCTCGGAAAGGCCTTGTCATCGCACCTCAGGCTCTCGTGACTTCGATCCTAATCTCCATCCTGGTAGCATTAAAATCTTCTGGTTCATTACCATTACCTGTTTATCTGAACATTTCGTAAGCACTTCATTCTGTATCTGAGAGTCTCCGCTACAGTGTGTGAGTGTGGATTTCATTCGGTATCTGACACTCTCTACTATCGTGTAAGTGTGGGGTTCGTTCTGTATCTGTCTGCTCCAGCGTTACGGTTGTTGTCTCAGTCCCGTACCTGTGAACATCTGACTCAGTGTGAGCCGCTGTTTTTTTTTCTCCTGTTCCAGCAATCTAGTGAATCCTCTTAAAATAGACTCTGTATTCACTGAGCTATTCTTAGAACAGGAGCCTTCTACAATTGGATGATGTTAAAATTGTAAGAGAGACAGTGCACTGATGAATAATGACGGTTGTACTGGGCGACACATTCAGCACCATAGGGCCATATGACAAACAGACCATTCTGCATGCTATACGTTGCTAAACCGCACAGCGCCAACTGAGCAGCATTTGATCCGTAAACCTCTATGTTTTGGCAACACAACTTCTGAAAGGTTGAATGAAAATAAACAAAATAAATATATTAATTAATTTAAATAAATAAGTGCGTAATTAATTTCATAAATCGATCGAAATAAAACCCACCAAGACAGCCTGTTTCATGTAGCAACATCATTTATATGAATACATTCCCCTCAGCAATTCTAAATTGTTCCTTCACCGTGTATCTCTGCACTATTACGTTTGCTGATTCCCACTGATAAATAATTTCGATTTTTCTTATGACAGTTTCGGACTCGTCAGCAATATGCCATGAATTTTTGATTGAGAAAATTGTAACTACGTTATTCTGTACAGCACTGAGAGAGTTTGTGAGTCGGATTGCGGGGGAAGCTCAGGTTTGACATTTGGAATCATCTAAAGTTCCACATTGCTGCACGCGGTTGACTGATGAACTCTGAGAAATTTCTGTCAGTGCTACGTCACTGCACAGCCAGGAACGTCCCGTTCGTCAGGGACATGGCTGGCGGGAGAGCTTGTTCCGGTGTTGCAAGACATCGTGTCCTATATTACACCCGTCAGTGCAGAAGACCAAGATGAATGGGGGTGAATGGACAACAGATGGTGAATGGATTGACATTATAATGAGAAAACATCACCTGGACATGCTGAGTTCATGGAACAGCAGAGAACAGGAACAAGCCCTGTGACTCACTACTTCTGCACTGAACACGATACCGAATGAGACTAAACTCTGATGACTGTACATGACCCGTCTCCCTTCATTCACTGGATGCTCATGTGCTTTGAATGAATATTTACCGTTATGGGAATCTAGACGTTGTATCCCAATAGAAGGCAAACTTTTGTCATCGGCTCCCTTGTTGAAGTAAATATTTGAGAAGGCAAGAGAAACCACTGATGGATTAAAAAGATGGAGGATCACTTAAAGACATCCGTGGAAGGGAGCAGGAGGGCTGGTGAATTAGCCAAACTAGAATCAAGTTGGGTGGTGAAATGGAATCCAGATATAGAGGTAGGAATGACAGAAAAACCAGCAATCTGTACACACATAGACTTAGTCATGATAGAGCAACAGGATCAGGAGTTAGAAAAGGTACAAACGGGAGAGGATTCTGATATTTATGGGAAATATCGATGGATACAGGCATGGATTTGGATTACACTTGAGAGTGGTAAATTTGAGGAGCAGAATTGTGAAAGAAACCAGATGATGCATTCACACCGTGACATTTGTGGGCATCAAGGAGCAGATAGAACTGTGGAACAGTTGAAGAATCTGTGTTGGTGTCCAAATCTGAGCGGAGATGTACATTATTGTAAGAATTGTTTGATTTGTGCCCAGTGAGAAACCAGAAAAATCGGCAGGAAAAGCCTTTTCAGGATATGCTCCCTCGAAGGACCGTGTGTTAACTTGCAGATGCAAAGGATAGTTGTGGATGGAAAAAATTCTCCCCGGATGTCCATGAACAGTGGAGTGCTGCAGAGATCTGTTCTGAGACCTCCGGATTGTTGTGCTTTTATGAATGATTTGTATGAGGAGGTGGAAGGGTGGTTTATTGTATTTTCAGAGATTTGAAGGTTGGTGCAGTTACGGAGAGTATAGAAGTGTGTCACAGATTACCAACAGGACAGTGACAGGACGCAGAGCAGTGCTGAGCAGTTACAGACGGAGTTCAAACCGGAAAGGTACGAAGTGATTCACTTTGGAAGGATGGATTTGAAGGCAGAGGTGATCCTTTCTCGAGTCAACAGAGGGTCGCACATTAGTACGAGTTCCACAATGGAAACAAGAGTGATGAGACTTTCTCCAACAAGCCGAGCTCCGCTCATCGGTACGAGAACCACAATCGGCACGGAGCGGTGCACTGCAGGAGCAGAAGCAAGTGTGATTGACCGGTGAGCTTGAACACTTCCGGTGTTCTACACAGACTTATAGTGACGCTCGAAAGGCAATATATCTGAAAGTAAATCAGGAGAAAAATAACCCAACTTCGTGGCAAATAATACAACAGACTGAGAACCTGCGGATTGTGCATAGATTTTACTGAATATATTTGTTCAAACTGAGAATGGATGGAGAAATAGTGGTAGAATTGTGGCAGATTTGAGAGTACCTTTAAAGTTAAATAGACTGCATCTCACGTCACGGGTATGGGGTGGTCAAGTCATTCACTGGCAGATGTCAGGTTCCTGCCAAACGGCCCATGTGTGCGCTAGAAAACATTGTTCTTCAAACTTTCCACAGCCCTCGCTGATTTCCCGAAGACACGCTCCCTTTTTTATCACAGGTCTCTGGACTATCGCTATGGATCTTTTAAATTGTTTGTGGAGGAATATAAGTGCAGAGTTATTCTAATACATGCCAGCTGTCATTGTTTATTCCATCACTCGCACCGCCCGGAATGACTGGAACAAACAAAAGAAAAGAATGAACGAATGTTTCCCTTTAATAAAGAAGTGTTCTCCATTTCACCCGCCAGAACGATCTCCTTCTCTCAATTTCAGAAGCGAATGTGCTCCGACAAACGTTACAAAATAAATCGATTCCAGGATGAATGCCTGTTTTAAAGCAACAATGATATAAAAATATTCTATTTAAATAGCTGAATTCAGGTTTCATGGAAAATTCACATCATATTTTGTTTTACAGTAAATAGATTGCAATATCCCTTGAGGAGAGAAATTCATTACACGGGAACAGCGAGTAAAAATAGATAAACGTAAGTGTTTCTGCAGTTGTTTGTCACTAATGGCCCTGACGTGAATCCCACGCTAATTGCCCCAGCGGAATTGCTCTCACCTCAATAAAAGTCTGCTAAACCGATCACCAGCCCATCTGAGCAGCTGAAACTTTCCGTACAACTGAACGCCGCTTTTGACGGAATATGGGATATCCGGCGATTTACTACATCGCGGCCATTTTCTATCCGACACTTGTCCCCGGTAAGATGCCGGAGCTGGTTACTTTATGTATGGTGCCGTCGTTACTCTGCTGCGGTATCTGCGCTCTTACTAAGCACAGATGCTACCATTGGCTGAAACGTGTTTCCGGAATGGAGGATTCAGGCATCTAATGGTTTTATTTCCATTTTCCATATCTCGATCGCAGTGTTTTCTTCTTTTGTCAATTAAGTTGGTGCCAATATCGTCACTGTTTCATAATTTCACCTCGCTCGGCTTTCTGAAGTCATGCTGGTCTCCGCTTTTCTAGGCCCGAGTCTCTATCAGTGCAGACACTTCGACCTTATAACAACGTGGCAGCTTATTTAAATGACGGTCCAGTCTATTTTCGACACGTAGGTCTGTTTTAACATAAGTCAGTAAATGTTAAATTGTGTTTTGTATCATTTAACTCCATTTTGTCACGGCTACAAACAATCCCTTCAGCTATTTCACCTCTAATAATGGAAATGGTGTTGTTTACAGGAGCGATCGACTGCTCACCGCGCATCGCTCTAATTTGTCGGAAGATCACCAATCCACCGCCATTCCATTTCATAATTGTCCTCCAGCCGGAGTGTAGAGACTGAGCCCGCAACACTCTGAATTCCTGCTTTCCACTTCCAAACAGACCGTATCCCACATAGCATCGGAAGAATGGGATGTGGGCTCGGGGGCATCTGATCTGTTGCAGCTGAACCATATCCTGCACAGCATCTTTAGAATGGGGCATTAAGAGAGTTGCTGCTGACTATATTTCTATTTCTGACTGACACAGGACTGTGGGAAGAGAGTGGGACAGTGTGATTAGTTCGGGGACTGACACGGGCTGTGGGGAGAGAGTGAGACAGTGTGATTAGCTCGGGCACCGACCCTGGCTGTTGCGAGAGACTGCGACAGTGTGATTAGTTTAAGGTCTGACACGGACAGGGGAAATGAGCAGGGTAGTGGGATTAGTTTGGGAACTGATATGGGGCTGTAGGGAGAACACGAGGCAATAGAATTAATTTGGGGACCGACGGTCTGTGAAGATATGACGGGACAGAGGAATTACTTCGGGTACTAACAGGGGGCTGTGCAATCAGAATATGCTCTCCGTTTGTGAAGAGAGGCTGCTGGAACAGAGTGAATCACAGTAAAATATAAATTGTATTATATTTTGCATGGGTTATTCCATAAATCGTTAAAGAAATCTACCGAGGGAAATTGAGACCATACAACGACTCCCCACTCTCCATCGAGGAGCTCCACCTCACAGCCCAATGTCGCATTACCGCGCTTTCACCTGTTTGACATCAGGACCAGAGAATCCTCGAGCTCAACAGTACAGCCAACCCCAGCAGTGTCGGGGATCCCCCCCCCCCACCCCACCCCACCACCAGCGATTGCTCCATGGATCAGTCTAACCTTCTCTCCGTTTCCACGGACCATAAGAACTTCAGACATAGTAGCAGAATTAGGCCATTTGGCCCATCGAGAAGGATCAGCCTTGCAATCGTCGCACATCATTTTTTCCTCCTCCTCAACCCCATTGCGCGGCCTTCTCCCTGTAACTTTGATGCCATTTCCAATTAAGAACCAATAAATCTTTGCCTTAAAAACACCCAACGATCTGGCCTCCACAGCAGTATAAGTGTAAAGGGGATTTCTTCTTTTTCTTTGCTACTGTGTATGTAATCACAATGGCTTCTTTGTTTTGTTAAAAGTAGGAATACTTCTTTGTTGCGAGAGAGTGCTAGAAGCTTGTTTGGGTTAAAATTTACTGATAACGAGAGTATTCCTTTGTAAACCAATTGGGATTAATGTTGTTTTTTCTTCTGAGTCTGTAAGCTATTGCTGGCGGGCTTTTGGGGAGCCGGCGCGAGGTGTTGAAAGAGAGAGGACGCGATGCTGTAACCTGGGCGAGGAATGGACCCCAAGGGGGGGGGGGTCCGAGGTTAGGAGGTACCCTGAGGAGAGGAGACGACGATAGATGTGCTTGGTTGACCACTTCGGGTGTCCCTGAGCTGCGAGTCGAGGAGTTCGGAGGGGATCGAATGGTGGCCAGAAGACTTCAGTAATTGAGCTCCAACGGTTGTGCACGAAGTGGTTTGGACTTTGATAAGTTTGGCGCCTTTTCTTTATTGTTTTTCCTTCATATATACTGTATTGTTATTAATCACTTAGTTATAGTAACCTTTATAAATTGTACTCATTCAATCGCATATGGTGTACTGTTTGTTTATGGCGAGGCGGGGACATCACACAGCATCCACACCAGCTGATTACCCAGTTTGGCGGGGCCGAAGGCTGCTCCCCCAGACGAGAAAGAACTGTGCGAGCCTGAGGCGACCCAGGGGGTTACATATGCAATTCCACCAATTCACCGCCCTTTGGTTTCGCATCTCTGTTTTGAAGGGACGCCTCTCTAATCTGAGGGTGTGTCGTCTTGTCCTTGACTCTTCCAACATGGAGAACATCCTTTCCACATCTACTCTGCCTCAGCCTTTCACCATTCGAATGGTTTCAACGAGATCCTCCTCTTCGTTCTAAATTCCAGCGAGTGCAGACCCAGAGCCATCAAAAGTTCCTGGTATGATAAACCTTTCATTCCTGGAATTATCCTAATGAACCTCCTCTTGAACTTCTCCAACACAAGCTTATCTCTACTAAGATGAGGAGCCGAAAACTGTACACAATCCTCAAGGTGAGACCTCTCAGGTGCCTTGTGAAGCCTCAACATTGCATCCCTGCTCTTGCATTCTAGAACCTTCCTCGCCACTGACTCCACATGCAAATTAACATTCACAGAGTTCTGCACAAGTCCGTGGCATAGACACCAATCCAGAAATTACCAACTGGGAGGTCCTGCTTCTCAGCTTTCGACTTGGATTTAAAAATTTTCTTTTCAGGACCTCTTTGCTTTCCCTTCCTATGTCATGGAGGCTGCCACTCTCTGTGTCTGAGACAGGAATTTTATGATGGGTCTGTCTGGAGGGAGATTTTCTCAAAGTCCGACACTGGGAGTGTGCGATGGGACAGGGTAGAGGGAATTCTCTCTGTATCCGAGCCCCAGAGTGTATGATGGGACGATGCGGAGGGATCTTCACTCAGTGCTTGACTCCAGGACTATTTGTTGGGACAGTGTTTTGGGAGCTTAACACTATGTCTGACACTGGGAGTGTGCGTTCTGAAAGGTTGGGGGTAGCTTAATCCTTTGCCTATCCCCGGAAGTGTGTGATGGTATGCCGTTGTGAGAGGTCCACTCTGTGTTTGACCCTGGGAATGTGTGATTGGACTGTGTTTTATGAACTACTCTGCGTCTGACCCGGAAATGTATGATGGGATGATGTGGACAGAGGTACACTCTATTTCTGACACCGGGACTGTGTGAATAAATGGGGAGGATGAAGATTAAAACTGTGACTGATCCTCAGAGTGTGTCATGGGAATATGCAGGAGAAGCTTCAGTCAGTGTCTGACAATGGGAGTGCGTGATTGGGAGATGCAGAGGGAACTTCACTCTGAGCCTGACACGGAGAGTGTGTATTGGGACGGCGTGGAGGGAGCTTCACTATGTGTGTGACCTGGGAGTGTGTAATGGGATCCTTCGTGGGGAGCTTAAGTCAGTGTCAGACACCGGGAGTATGAG